>NW_007047568.1:107114-143931 GCF_000164805.1 Carlito syrichta
CTCCAGTCTGGGCAACAGAGTGAGACTCCAACTCAAAAAAAATAAAATAAAATAAAGAAAAAAAACCTTCGCCTAGATCTGAGAACAACTGAATTCTTATGAATAAAGCAATTATTCCTTGCAAGTCCCGACACCATAAACAAGATTAAAAGTCCACTCCTACCAAAAGCATGAAGCAGGCTAGGTATGATGGCTCACGCCTATAATCTCAGTACTTTGGGAAGCCGAGGTGGAAGGATGACTGGAGCCTGGGAATTGGAGACCAGCATGGATCAACATAGCAAGAATGCATCTCCACAAAAAAAATCAAAAAATTAGCTGGGCATGGTAACACATTCCTGTAGTCCCAGCTACTAGGGAGGCTGAGGTGGGAGGATCACCCAAGCCCATGAGGTCGAGGCTGCGGTGAGCTGTAATCATGCCACTGCACTCCAACCTGGGTGAGACTCTGACTCAAAAAAAAAAAAAAGATGAAGGAGTTCATTCAGTCAACAACTGTTTCAAAAGTCTAGACAATTTTATCTCAATGTCAGAGTAGACAGGTTGTAAGTTTCCACCACCTGAGACTGCACACTCAGTCACAGATAGCAAAATATAATGATTCCACGTGGAGAGGTGTTGGTGTGCCCTGAGCAGGAGGCCAAGGGTCATGCAGGTAGCTGTGTAGGGGCCTAGGGATCTGGAGTAAATTCCCGCCCCTCCATGTTTCTGCACAAAGGAAGGGCTCTGGTTCCAGGCCACCCCTTGGGGATGAACAGGAGACGAAGGGAAGGATCTGTGTGGTCAGGTAACTGCTAAGTGTTAGAGCTGGAATGATCTCCCCATACTATCTGCATGGCGGTGCTAGAAAGACTAAGTGGTAATGTAGCTGACTGATCATTTTTATTCCTTTCTGAACCAAATAAGGGCATCCAGGCAGGGTGGGAAAGGTGGTGAAAACAAGGGTGTGGACAAGGAAGCAAGTTATGAACTTCTGAGGGCCCAGGGATTCCAAGGCAGTTCCTGGCATCCTGGAGCTGGTCTTTTCTTATGGAGATTTCTGGTCTTTAGTAACTTTTCCTGAATGTCAGGAATTCTACCCTGTTCAAAGAGCACAGGATTCTTCCATGGCTGCACACTCCAGGCCCTAAGAGTTCTGATCTCTTTTCTTTTGTTTCCTTGTATTTACAATAGATAACATTATTTACCTGCAATGCAGATGCTACTAATTACAGTCACAGATGTACGAAAAAAGGTCTAATATAAAAATCTTTCAATTCAAAACTTAAGTTAGACATAACAAATCAGCTCCTAACAATTTTTACTGAAACTGCCTACAACTGGCTTCATTTAAAATAAATAATAACTCCTTTCTCCCAAAAGAGATACCCTCATGACTAAATAACTCCAGCCTGGGCGACAGAGTGAGACCTCCAACTCAAAAGAAAGAGTGAAAGTGAGAGTGAGAGTGTGAGAGTAGGGGTAGGGGGAGAAAACTGTGTCCTACCTACAATACAGTACCTTCTAATGTAAGTATTATGAGAAAATCTTTAGGCAAAACCACGATGACTAATGACTTGGGACAGTTTTTGAAGCAGCACTTCCTTAGGGTGACACAGTACCTGTGTCTGACTCAGCCATGACCCAGTAGGTTTTTCAGTCTTATTCCCACAAATGCTTGTATAAACAAGTCCTGCCAGACACTCACAAAGTGCTGTCACTGATTCTGACTTCACTACAAAGGATGACATCGTGTTATTTCTTCTCTGCAAGGACTCCTGAAGCTCCTCCTCCAGAGAGGAAGACTGCATTCCACAACACCCAGCTGCCTCTCCTCTCCATGCTCCACCTACATTTCCCAGCAAAAATGTGTTTGGGTTTGGGAGATAAAGTCGTTTTTTGTTCCCCCTTGGCTTCCTCACCCAGAGAAAGTATCTCTACATATGCATAGGACTCGTGGAGAATGTAGTCAGAAAAGCAGCAGTAGCTCTGAAAACCTCCATGTTATATACTCTTACCCCACCAAACTTGAAAAGTTTGGTGGAATTAATTAATTAGGCTTGGACCTGGGGAACGACAAAGCTGAAGCTGGCACTGGTTCTCACAGATGACAAGTGGAACTGCCAGCACCCCTCAAGTGCAGCACACATGACACTATCACACACGATGCTCATTTTGTCATAGTCCTGTGTCCATAAGGTAACACAGTGCCTGGCATTGTAACTATTCATCACAATCGCCTAATGTCTGCAGAATGCTAGGGCCACAAAGAGGGCATTTCTGTCCTGCAGCAGTTAGGGAAGATCTTTGGTCTCTGAAAAGTCCCTCTGCAAAAAGCAAGGAAGTCAAATCATCTCACACCCATGCCAAAGCTGGTCCCAGGTGTCACCCTGTGGGAGCTCCCATACCAAAAGCACCAAGTTCACATGCCAGGCCAAGTATTTTCCTCTTCGTTATTAATCAGTATTCTGTATGGAAAATCACTCCTAGGCCCCAATTAAGAGTAAAATGTCCCCCAACACACAGAATGCCTCATTGTTTTCATGGAGATGTTTTCTCTAGGAACAGCAGGGAAAAAAAACCAAGTTAATGAAAGTCTTTTTTGGAACACAGTTTTTCATACTTTGTTGAACAGATGATCCAGGATGAAGACCCACGAAGGTGAAGGCATCCTGATTCCAGAGGGGACCAGGTTCACACTGAAAGGAGCGCGGGGTGGGGGTGGGAGGGCAGTATGTAACTCTGTCTCAGGGTGGAGGCAAGATAGCCTCCAGAACAGAGACAGCAACTCAAAAAGGCTGGGAGGACATTCCACACAAGTTAACCCATGAAGAAGGGCAGAGGCAGGAGGCCCAAGGTATGTCTGAGGGTGAAGCATGTCCGTGTGTGCAGGGAAGAGTCTGAAGATAAGGGCAAATGCAGAGGAGACAAGGGTCCTGCCCTGAAGTCGGAATCTGGATGCTGTCCTGCAGGCAGTAGGGGCCTAGTGATGGCCACTCCAGAATTCAGGGAGTGAGTTCATTATTAAAGGAACTGTTTCTGGAACATCAATCTTGTAGTTTGTGTAACTACACTTCTTCAGCAATAAGAATGGAAAGGGGCTGGGTGTGGTGGCTCACACCTGTAATTCCAGCACTTTAGGAGGCTAAGGCAGGAGGACCACTTGATTCCAGGAGTTTGAGACTAGCCTGGACAACAAAGTGGACCTCATCTCTACAAAAAAAAAAAAAAATTAGCCAATGTGGTGGTACATGCTTATAATTCTAGCTACTCAGAAGGCTGAAATGGGAGGATCCCCTAAGCCCAGGAGTTCGAGGCTGCAGTAAACTATGATTGGGTGACAGAGCAAGACCCTATCTCTTAAAAAAAAAAAAAAGTCCAGGTGCGGTGGTTCAAGCCTGTAATCCCAGTACTTTGGGGGGCTGAGATGAAGGGATTGCCTGAGCCCATGGGTTCAAGAACATCTTGGGCAACTTGGCGAGACCTCATCTCTACAATAAATTTTAAAAATTAGCTGGGCGTGGTAGTGCACGCCTGTAGTTCCTGCTACTTGGAAGGCTGAAGCAGAAGGATCACCTGAACCCAGCAGGTCAAAGCTGGGGTGGTGGCTGTGAGCGTGCCGCTGCACTCCAGCCTGGGTGACAGCGTGAGATTCCAACTCAAAAAAAAAAAAAAAGTAAATAAGACCACAATAGCAAGGAAGACAACCCTGATGGGCACCTATTCCTAAGTCTTTGCATTATTTTTTGGGAAAGAAAGGCTCCAGCCAAAATGAGGCAGAGAAAACGTCAGTGATCAAGGGCTCGACCGAGAAGAAGACTTAAAGATAAGTGATTATGAGCTTGAGGGATTTGGAAAATTTCAAAAGCCAGAGCTCAAAACAAAAGGAGAAAGAGCAACTTTTTGTAAAGCCCTATATCATACGTCAAGGGTCATGAATCACATCTGCAATTGATCACTTCTAACCATCTCAACAATGCTTCACTTTCCAGAGAAAAAAATAACTGCATGACAAAGCAATGCCTTTTGTAAGACAGGACAGCAGCTGAAGTTCCCTTCTTTGTCTGCTTAATTTCACTCTCTTATCCATTCTAATTGAGCTGTTTCTTTGGAAAGGAAACCTGACTCATCCATTAAAAGTATCAAGTTGTGAAATAACCTAAGAACACCTCATCCACACTGAAGGTTCACTATGAGACAGACTTATACTCTGATAACAGTGAAGCCTCTAGAAGATGGAAACCACCACCCAAATGTGTGGAGACAAAAAAAAGAACGATTCTTGACCCTCTCTGCAGTCCCAGCAGCTGGGGCAGCAGGAGAGGCAACGGTCAGCAGCCCAGATTCATGAAGGCTCTCGGACCAGGCCCCACCAAATGCCCAAGGGACAGTTGGCTCAGCCCAATAGGCAGCAAAGAAAGAGCCCAGAGGAGGTTGGCGAGGTTGTTGGCTCAACCTGCTCCTGCAAAAGCGGAAAGGAAGCCAGAAAAGGCAGCAGGAAAGGCTAAATCTTCAGATAAAAAAGTGCAAGACAAAAGGAAAAATTGGACCAAAGGACAAACAAGCCAAAGCGGCTAACCAAAAACCAAAGACTTGCCTGCAGAAAACAGAGACTACAAGTGAGGTTAGCCCAGCTACAATGAGGCAGGAGGGAAGAAAACCTGATCAATATCAGATTCCTTGTCTTACCAGCCATCCCCATTTCCCTTCTTGTACAAGTCAGAGGAATATTTTTAACAACTATTTTGTAAATGAGAGTTTTTTAGTAACTCTAGAAATATCTTTAAGGAGAAAAGGATCCCACCTCATTCCATTTTGTTTTTGTTTTGTTTTGTTTTTAGAAACATGGTCTTGCTCTGTTGTCCTGGCTAGAGTGCAATGGCACGACCACAGCTCACTGCAGCCTGGGGCTCCTGGGCTCAGGCAATCCTCCTGCCTCAGCCTCCCAAGTAGCTGGGATTGATTACACGTGTGAGCCACTGTGCCTGGCACTGACCTCATTCCATTTTTAAAGTGTAAATGCTTTTGTTAAAAGAGGTGAAATAATTTGCTAGTTGTTTATTGTTTGGTATATATTTCATGGTAGGCTGTTTTTAGATCCTACAATACAAAGCATACTGAATGGAAATCTGGAGTCACAGCTGTGAATTTAATATATCTTGAGCAACTGAAATTACTTCTGCTCCCAAGTTGTTTTCTGTTTCCTAAAGAAAAGTGATCCTTGATCATGGCTCTTTCTGTCTGAACTGCATGCACTCTTTAACATTTCTGGTCACAGTAATCAATTTTCCCAATAATTTTGTTAAAGGGCTATGAAAGATTGAAATTCTAAGTTTGGAGTGTTGACGATAATACGTTGTGAATTACTGGGACTTATGATGTGACAGCTTATCAACATCTGAAGAAATTGGTACATAACGGCCTTTCTAGGAAACTCTGCCTCCAGTTTTTAAGCTGGAAAGTCACAGAAATAACTGGAAAATAATCCAATGACACAGCTCTAGATTTTCTGTAAATATATTAAGAATTGGGTACAAATTAAATGTCTGTGTTCATCTTCCTAACTGCAAATAAAATCTCTATCATAAAAGAAAAAAAAATCCCTTCCTCACAGTTGACAAAAAAAAAGTAAAAATAAAGAAAGAAAAATAATAAAACAATACAGAAAAGCTACTCTGGAGGCTGAGGCAGGATCACTTGAATCCAGGAGTTCCAGGTTGCAGCGCACTATGAATAAGTCACTGTATTCCAGCCTGGGCAACATTATGAGACCCAAAAAATTAAAGAAAAACACCAAAACAAACAAATCCACTAATTAAATACAGTAAATTCCCTACATAGGAACCTTCAAGTTGTGAACTTTCAAAGATGTGAATGTGCATTTTTGCATGCCCAATCACGTAAGTTAGTTTCTGTGCCTGGCATACTTTGAGGTACTATATTGTAAGATTAAATATGTTTTCTTTATTTTTTGTTTGTTTTTTTATGTATTATTTGTGTGTGAAGTATTATAAACATATTATAGTACAGTACTATATAGCCAATTGTTTTAGTTGGGTACCTAGGCTAACTTTGCTGGACTTATGAATGTGCTCTTAGAACAGAACTCGTTTGTATGTAGGGGACTGTAAACCAAAATCTACCTCATGTGTTCTGGAACTAGATGATCAAAGAGTTAGTTTTTCTTGAACTTAAGGACATAAAGGCCTAACACTCCTTTCATCCCTCCCTAAAATGAGGGCTGGGTCACAAGAGGCCATAGGGTGTGGGGAAACATTTGTGGCCTGCTCAAGGGAACAGAGCCCAGCTAATGGACACACAGGCCAACAAGGTATATGACAGAGAGCCTATGAATTGGTGATCAGCTCAGGTGCAAAGGGGACATGTAGGCCCCACAAATGTCCAGGGAATCCATCGGGATGTCATGATCAGAAGACGAGGACAGGACCTAGAGGCTGTGGAGACTGCAATCAACAAACAGCAGTTCTATGCAGAAATAGAAAGAGAGGAGCTGCCAGCTCAAGGAGTGAGAAATGGGCAGGGGATGTGACCTGCACCAGGCAGTGGCGGGTGTGGCCTCAGAACCCAGGCCCTGGCCAGGGAACCAAGGAGGAGTGTGCCTCTTGTGGCAGGAATTCACAGTATTCATGGAGGAGGACAGGATAAAGCCCAGAGGTGCATGCCTCCTCTCCAGGTGGGGCAAAGGACCCAGGGCCACAGGACTTGGCAGAGTCCTGATCACCACATTAGCCCTGTACTCCGGAGTGCACAGGCCAAGATCTGTTTAAGAGATTGTTAGTGGAGAGCAAAGTTCAGGGAAGCGTTATGGAATACCACTGTGCGTCAGAGGAAGTGACACTCCAGAGGAGAAGGAAGATTGGCAAACAACCTAGTCCAACACTGCCAGTTAGCAATGCCTTGCCTCTCAAGCTCAAATCCACCATCATTGCCCACGTGGTGATCCTGGAGCTGGACCCTGTGAACATTTCTCCTGTGGGCAGACACCTGGTAAGCACCATCAGTAGAGGGCGCTAGAGGCACAATGGCTGCGGGAAGGGATTCCCTTCATAATTCTGTGTACTTTCCTCTCTGCCGGCTCCTGTGGGACAATGCAGTCATATGGCACACCCAGTGACACTAACCCCAAGAATAGCTTTCTAGCAGGTTCCACTGGCACTACATTAGGCAGTTCTCCAGCGAGTTTTAGTAACAATCCCTTGGGTGGCTTACCAGTGAGTCCCACAGACATCCCAACCAGCTTCTTAGTGAGTTTCACTGGCATGCCAGAGAGCGGCTCTCTGCAGTGCTCAGTGATCACCCTCCATCGAGATCTGAATCACAGCTTTGGAGGGGTTGGGGAAGATAATTCCAAATGTCTTCCTTCCTCGAGTACTCTGCCTGGGTCCTGGAGCTGATGGCTGCTCCCTGTATGTACTATTCCCACATTCTTTAGTGTTCTCTTTACCTGTAGCAGTTACTAGTTAATAATGAGTCAATAATAGGTAACAAGTTAATAATTCTTTACATTGGGGGGCAAGTCAATGTTTTCATGAAGAGACAGAGCACATACTTTGGGCTTTGCAGGCTACCCAGTCTCCATGGCAATTGTTCAACCTTGCTTTTGTAGACAGAGAAGACATAAGCAAGTGGGCATGGCAGGGTGTGGCCAATTTGTGGAATTCTGCTTGATATAATGCATTCCTGCTCCAATGGCTGTGTGGTTTCTGTCTTCCAACTAGATTTTGACTGATACAAACTCTATGAGTCAAGTGCAGTAACAAACATGCATAGGAGACCCTGGCGGCACAGAGGAGGGAATGATCCCACCACAGGGCTGGGCCTGAGGTTCATGGAAAGTTTCAAAAGCTGGGGAGCGATCTGGTACTTAAGGCCTGCTTCTACCACTTACTTAACTACACAGTTTGGAGAAAGATATTTAATGTTTCTTTGTCTTGCTTTTATCACCTCCCCCCCCCCCCAAAAAATGGTAAGAGTTGGTTATCTCAAACCCTAGAACAACCAGGAGGAGAAAAGTGAGACAATTATGAAACTATGTTGCAGACTCTAGTACAGTACAAGTATAGTTACAATTCATTTTGTTATTGTTAAAATTTGATCATATCCAAATTGCAACTGGAACATAGGCTAAGGCTTCTCCCCTCAGGTTCAGTGTCAAATTATCCCTTTTCTGATAATAACATGAAGAAAGTAGAAGCTTGCGTGGTAAAGGAAACCTCTTCTTATATAATACTTCTAGCTGTTTTTTAGGTAGAGTGGTTTCTAAGCCCTTTTGTATAAGACGGTTTAAATAAAAAATTCCGAAGCTCAGTTGTCCTAGATGTTGTTACTGTTTAAACAGAATTTAAAGTTTACTTTCCCCTTGCTTAGCTACTATAGCATTATAGAGAACTTCATTAACACAGACAATTGCAATTTATAAATGACTGTTTTACAAAAGTTTAGCCTAGGTGGATTATGTGGAAATGGGGCCACATTTCTCCCTAGCAAAATGATGACTTAAAATGGTAACTAATCTCTCAGGCTAAGGCAAAAATACTACTTTAAAACATCTCATGGTTTAAATTCCACATCTGTGCAATCACGCAAGGAATAACAAAGGAACCACATGCATTCCCAGCAGGCCCTCCAGATGTACAGAATGTGCACGGGTCAGGTGTTGATCACTTGGGTAGAGTATAGCACCATCTTGCCTAATATAGAAACTGTTTTCCCAAATCTTCGTCCCTGTATGGTTCCTTGTTAGACTGGGTCAAAAGGGGAAGTTGAGCAAGGTTTGGGGGCAGAGGTGACACAGCAGACACTTCCATACAGGTCCATCACAGTCACATGGGTGAGGAACGAATGTACAGTCTTCCACCTGTCTTCACACTCCACTGCTTCATGTCCCTTTCTTCTTCCCAACTAGGGATCCTGTGACCAACCAACGGTGGTCTCAGCCCACTGGGAAATGCTTGGCTCAGACTGATGGGGGGGCCAGCCTCCTCTCATGGCCCCCCGAGACTGTCCCCTCCCCAAGTGGGATGAATGGGTTCTCAGAGGCACTGGGTAGTGACTCCTGTCATTTAGCAGCTCCGAATCCCCTGCAGACCTTCCCACTGAGAACCGCATGACTTCTCATTCCCTTAATGACCTCCTCATCCCCACAACACCCAGTGCCTCTGCTCCCTCACAGAACCTGATGGAAAGAGGCAGGTGGCCTGTCCATGTTGCTTAGCTGCTTGGAGGCTACCTATGTAGCCAGCAACATGGAACAGAGGGCATACAGCACCACCCACCAACTCCAGAATGACTGCAAGGAGTAAGATGCCCACAAGGGCAAGTGCACCTACAACTCTTTTTCTAATTATCATTTTAAGAAACGCACAATATACAATTTACCCTCTTAAGCATGTTAAGTGTATAGTTCAGTGGCATTAACTATAATCGCATTGTTGTGTGACTGATCTCTAGAACTTGCAAAACTGAAACTATACCTAATGAACAAGCCTCCGTTGCCCCTGGCAACCTCCACGCTACTTTCTGTCGCTACTCCTCCAGGGACCTCATCTGCGTGGAATCATATGGTATTTGTCCTTTAGTGACTGGCTTATTTCACAGAGCATGTCCTCAGAGCTCATCCATGTGGTAGCTTGTGAGACAAGGCTGAGTGATATTTCACTGCACATACACACCACATCTTCCTTAGCTCACCTGTTGACAATCATCGGGCTGCTTGCTACACCTGCCACCCTGTACACTGGGTGGATACAAAACCTGACAGGACCACTTGGGACAATAGACCGAACAAGTTACAGCTCGGCAAGGTGCATGTATGTTAACCACAACCCACAGATGAAGGTTCACACCAGCATCATCTGTAACCTAAAAATGGGCTATTTTATTCAAATGTCCAATAAATAAAATATAGATAGTCAGACAATGAAAAACGCCAGACCAAGCTTCTCCACCTCAGCACTACTGACATCTGGGGCCAATCATTCCTTGCTATGGGTGCTATCCTGTGCTTTGCAGGGCATTGAGCAGTATTCCTGCCTGGTCTTTTCCCACTGAAGACTCCCCCAACCCTCTATCTATGTCAATGGGTATCTGCATAGCTGTGACAATGACAAATGTCTCCAGACACTGCTACATGTCCCTGAAGGATAGAATGGCCCCCCAGCTGAGAACAATTATTCCAGAGGAAGAATGTATATTAGATACGGCTGGCCGGCTGGCCAGCATGACTCACGTGGAACAGAAAAACAAAACCAAGACACCTCTAAAGTCACATTTTTAACATCCTGCCCTGTAAAACCCATTTACCACAGCAGGAAACCTGCCTCGCTCAAATCCACAAATTGTCTTCTCCCAGTCTGACCAGGCCAGGTGGGGTGTGTTTAATAAAGGCCTAGTTACCAGGTAACAAGCCCTGCTGTGCTGGGGCCATCAGCCAGGCCCAAACATCACACCCCGTGACAATGGCCCTTTGTCTTCCCTCCCAAGAGAAAGTGGTCTTTCTTGCCTGCAGGGCTTTGTTTACCAGGTGCCCTCTGGTAACACTGTCCTGTCCACTCCATGGTCTCTGCTGTACACAAACCATGCCCAGCTGGCCTGCATTCTGCCCTCAGGGCACCACCCTGGCCCTACCACCTCCACCATGCCAGGAAGCTCTTCCCCTGGCCTCCCTGGTGGCTCCAGTACGTCACCACACACTGCTCCCAACCCTCTGTCTATGTCAATGGGTACCTGCTTAGCTTTCCACCTCACAAGGTTGGCATCTCCCTGAGGACAAAATCCACACTGTATCTGTTTCTTCCCCTCCCATAGAAAGGCCAGTTGCAGTGTGATAGGTGACATTTCTGGAGAGGCTATTCAGGCAGGAAAAGAATCAGCAAAGATAAGCGAAGTTCTTGTCCAAAGCTCCGCTTTCATCTCAGGACTCAGGACTATGGGGGGGGGGGGGCGGGAAACACAGGCCTGGGCTTTCAAGTTGATCTTAGAAGTACCAAGAACTGTTGGGGCAAAAGCCCCCCAGCAGGCTTCCCACCAGTCTAGGACACAGACCTGCCGGGATCTTCACCCCTTTCTCACTGAGCTTTTGAAAACCAGTAGTTGAATCACTGAAGCGCCGGCTTAAACAGAGATGACTGGACTCACTTCATTTTGCAGTTTTCCAAGTGAAAAGGCAGTTGAAAGGACTGATATGCAATCAAGAAACAGGAAGAGGAACTGCTGGATGTTAGAACAAAGTGTCCCCGCTTCTCAGAACACATGGTTGTTGATTTTTAATGCACGTTCCCATCCACTGCTACTTCAAAGCAACAGCACGTTCCCTGAGACACCCAGGGCTGCCACCGCGCAACGCCAGGGCAGGGCTTGAGAAGGGAGCTGGACCCGAGTAACTCACCTTTCTCTAAGTGAACTCAGAGGCCCCTCAAGCCACGTCTTTCTATTGGTAAAATATGGCTCTCTCACTCATCACAAGGGCTATCTTGCCCTTTTCAGTGACGCCCTCTGCCAAAGGACTGGTTGGCAGTGCCTAACAAGCAGCAAGGGGAAATGTGACCCTGGGATGCATGCGCACAGCTCGGAGGGCTGGGAAGGGGCTGTCGCAGGGGACCAGAGCACAGAATGTGTGCCCTCAAGTCGTGTCTCCAGCCTGTGGACAGTGGGCCTGTGGCCACGGAGCAGGGTCAACCCTTCTGAAGGTCACTTATAACCATGAGGAAATAAGGGTGGGCAGATTTCACAATGTGTGTAAAGCAGTTGAAATTCTAGATTAGGGGGGCAATCTCTCTATGTCCTCAAATGTTGGCAGTCCTTTTGCTTTTAAATCTAGGTAAGACCTCCTCACTCCCCAAAAGAAAATCATGTCTGAAGGTCACAATGCATAGCCACCAACTGCTTTGGGTAATTCACACTCCACCCACCGATGTAAACACCATGCTACTTTTGTGTGAGCACCCATGACAGTGCACAGCAGCCTTGCACACCACGGGTCTTCTCATGTTCCCTCGACACTCCCTCTCCATTCTGGACTTTGCAACCCCTCTGGCCTTTGTGTCCTCTTTCTGCCTCTCCAAAGTTGATCTCTCTTTCAGGGCTTCACTCACATCCCTAGCTCTCCAGGCTCCCTGATCACGTCTTTTGGCATCTCCTCACCATTGCTAACATCAGAGATCCTGGTGGCCAGCAGCCCTGCCCTCCGCAGTGTCTAAACGTCCGCTTGCAGTGGGGGCTGTGCAGTCCTAGAGGAGGGGAGGCAGGCAGAAGCCAGCTGGAGGCTTGAAGAGAGAGAAGAGCCTTTGTCTCTACAATCAAAGGGGCAGAAATGTCTGGTACCGCCCTTTCCCTTTTCTTCTAGCCTTGAACAAAGACAGGATGCCTGGGATGCTGCCGCCACCATGCAACCAGGAGAGAAAGACCCAAAGAGTCACAGAGCCCAGGAAGGACAGAGCCACGTGCCCAGTAGTGGAAGAGCTGGAGCTGGGCTTTCTGGCAGACACTGTACCCCTGGGGCAAACTCCCCAGTCCAGGACTCCCAGGGTCTGTTTGAGTAGCCTGCAGGGAGACAGTTAGAAAGCCAGAACGACTCATCCCAGAAAACACCAATATTTTAGAGTGATTCATCATTCTACAAAAGTCCAAATTATTTTTCCTTTAATATTTATAACTTTTAAAAAACCAACACCCAATGAAATAGTTCTCAACAGCAAAACTCTGCTCGCTTTTCTTATTAAGATAAAAATACTCTTAAGGGGCATAATTTATTATTGTGTCTGAAAAACAAAGAAAAATGATAATGTCTGGCTGTTTTAAAGGTTATTTTTTTAAGGAGGAAGACATAGTGCATTTGCCCTAGAAATCTACCAGCTACAAGGGAGTCATCACATTTCTCCTCCCTTATATCTGCACTCCTCACTGTCAAAGGAAAATAATGGCATGAGGAACTTTTTTTAAAAAGCATGGAGGAGGGGAGTGTGGAACTGATTACATGGAAGCAGGTTTTTTTATTATGCCAAGTGCATTCCTAATCTCATCAGTAGTATTATTCCTTCATTCTGAACTGATATTAGAATCAAACCAGAACAGTCAAACTATTCTCTCATTTGCAAGCCTCCTCTGTCATGACAAAAATAACACAGTCCTTAAGATGTATGCCACTCTAATCAAGACCATACAGAACAAAACCCAGAAACTCTTGAAAGGCTTTTTTCAGCAGACAACTCTCATATGCACTCACAGTTTTGAACAACAGCAACAAAAAGGAAACATACTTAAATCTTTAAAAACTAACTCCCACGAAAACGGACTTCATTTTCCTGATATCGTAATATCACAGCCTCATTGAAAGCCATGCAACATAGGAAGCTTTTCAGTTGTGCTGAGGGTTTGTGGGGTGTATAACCTTCTTCCAGGATGGCAGAGTATGCTTCTATACCTACTTCTACTCTCTCCCTAGTTAAAAACGGAATTATTAATCAGTCAGCTATACACACGGAGTTAAGCATGGACCTTAGCTTGTGATCGGCAAGAGTTTGCGGAGCAAGGTGAAGAGGAGACCTGACACCTCCACAGTCATGTAAGTCTAGGGTGGGCTTGTCATTTCTTCCTGGAGCGGGGCAATTTCTACTCGCCACTGCAAAGCTTCCATTTTAAAGTCATTTTTGAAAGTGGCAGCAGCCTTGTTCCACTCCACGTCCTATGCTGCATTCAGTCCTTTTAGGGACAAAATTTGGTCTAAAAAAAGTATCTGTTCAGATTGATATGGGAATGTTTGGGATTTTTATCATCGTGTTCAAAAAAGGGGAGCATTAGCCATTTTCCATAACAGATTATTTAAAAATTTCTGCCCAAGGATTCTAAAAACAAAATAAGTGTAGGTGACAGTGACAGATTCCGAACATAGCTCAAATGACTAACACAAATGGCAACATTCCTTTTTACCATATTTTGACATCAGGAGCACAACTCTGAGATAGAATGCCCTTTTTTTTTTTTTTTGGAAAAGAGTAGACCATTTGTACACAAGTGATTTTAAAACTAACAAAATTTAAAGCATTCACAAATAAAAAAGGAAAGGTTTAAATTTGTTCTCCTTTAAGAAGATGCCCTGGAAAATTCCCTGCAGTATCCCCCATGGCATTCTTTGAAGTGGTTGTGACATAAAATATGGTAAGATTATGTGTGCCATTTACTCCGAAAAAACACACTGAGGAGGATTCTGCAGTAAAATCTGATTCTTGTTTCTATTTATTCTGACCCTTATTAAATTTAATACAATATAACCTCCCACAGTACAATTCTGATTTAAGTACAGCCATCCTGCGTTGCACAAAGTTGATTTCTCACTCATTCCCTGCTTGACTTCTGCAGAACCCACGACAGCAAAGGTTCGAAACTCCCTGTCTGCCAGCTGCAATTCTCACTCTTCAAAACAACGAAGGGATGAGACGTCAGACAAGTATTTCTCTCAATTCTATGGGAAAGCAAACTTAGGATTGTGATGATCAGTGATTTGCTGTGACAGTCACTGTGTGTATATGACTTCCACAAGAATGGTAGAGCAGGAATCAGTGAGCGCCACAGCTTTAAAATGGGATGAAGTGCAGAATTAAAAGGACAGCAATCATGACTCCCATCCAAGTCCCCTCAGCATGTCATTCTCAGCTGGTCTCAAGCGGTGTGACAAGGGGCTGGAGCTAGATATGGGCCACAGTCCCTTCCTACTCTCCAACCAAGAGAGCCATTCGGACACTCTTTCACGCGATAGACAAGGTACTCACACTGGAAACAGAGCGGCAGGCTCACTGAGAGCCCAAGCCTGTCCTAAACCGGCCATGACAGATGAGAGTGGTCTTTCTGCTTTGCTGATATATCTGCTCATATCTGAGACTGATTTGATAAAGAAGACTTTTAGGCAGCATCTCTAACTTAAATCTAATTGTTGCTACTCAAGATGAAATTTGTTTGATAACAATATGCTTTGCAGTAGAGTTCTCAGGAAGCCACTGGGGTTAAAAAGTGAAAACTGTCCACTTTAATTTGCAACACAATCCTTCTACTCTTCGGCATTTATCATAGCATACCTGGCCTGAAGTGTCAACAAGGTACCAGATTCAACCTGAAAAGCACAAACCAGACTGAAGAGCCTCAGGAAAAATCCCTTCCAACAGAGGCTTTCCTCCCAGGCATGAGATTTGGGGTTGATTTCTTTTTTTTGTTTGTTTGTTTTGCTTTTTTGAGTTGTAGTCTCACACCGTCGCCCAGACTGGAGTGCAGTGGCACGCTCCCGGCCACCACAGTCTCGACCTGCTTGGCTTCGGCGAACTTTCCGCCTCAGCCTTCCAAGTAGCTGGAACTACAGGCGCGTACTACCACACCCGGCTAATTTTTGATTTATTGTAGAGATGAGATCTCGCCAAGTTGCCCAGGCGGGTCTCGAACCCGCGGGCTCAGGCAATCCACTCACCTTGGCCTCCCAAAGTGCTGGGATTACAGGCTGAGCCACTGAGCCCAGCCTGGGGTTGATTTCTTGACTTTCTCTTCTATTCCTTCATCTGGGTGTGGATACAAGTGTAGTTTGCTATGTGAAAATTCATCGATGACTACACTTACAATTCAAGCACTTTTCTGTACATAGATGATGACTCAAAAATTTTTATCACCTTTTGTTTTGTGATAAATTGCGTCTCCCAAAAAGACATGCTGAAATCCTAACCTCCTGAACCTATGCATGTGGCCTTATTTGGAAACAGGATCCTGGCAAACGTCATTAGTTAAGATGAGGTCATCATGGATTAGGGTGAACCCTAACCCAACAGCTGGTGTCCAACAAGAGGGTAATTTGAACACAGATAAATAGAGGAGAACATGAAGATGGAGGCGGAGATTGGAGTAATGCATCCACAAGTCAAGGAATGCCTGGAGCCACAAGAAGCTGGAAAAGGCAAGGAAGGGGCCATCCCCTAGAGCCTTCAGAAGAAGCGTGACACCTTGATTTCATGTTTACTGTGTGCCTTTACTATGAGACAGTACATTTCTGTTGTTTAAGCCACCTGGTTCATGGTACTTTGTTATGACAGCCCTACAAAGAACTGCTGGTATGGCCACTGAGAGTTCCAGAATGGGACCAAGCTGCTCCCAGCCTCAGCATTTCTAAGAATCTACAGCAGGGCCCTGCTAGGGGTGATTGTGCCGCTCATTCACCCCCCTCTTGGAGACCCAGCAGGGGTTGTAATGTGCCCTGCACCACCATGGGATGCTTCTGCATCATGCCCCCAGCAGGAAAGACTGAGCTGGTGGTGCTGCATTTGTTAGTATCTGAGGTACATCTACATAAAAACAGACTTGCCTATTAAAAAGGAAATAAATCTACAATCCTACCAAGAAGGACGCTCCCAAAGTTGTAAAGATGCTAGCCTTTCTAGATTAGTTTAATTCCATGCCAGGAAATGTAGAGTGAGGCAGAGAGTAAGTCAACATAATCCACCAAAAACTTGCACAGGGCCAAGCACAAAGGCTCATGCCTGTAATCCCAGCACTTTGGGAGGCCGAGCCAGGAGGATTGCTTTAAGCCAGGAGTTCAAGACCAGCCTGGGCAAAAAAACAAGACCCCGTCTCTACAAAAAAATAAAAATAAAAAAATTAGCTGATTGGTGGCATGCATCATAGTCCCAGCTACTCGGGCAGCTGAGGCGGGAAAATCCCTTGTGTTCAGGAATTCGAGGCTATAGTAAACGATGACTGCTCCACTGCATTCCTGTCTCAAACAAACTTGCATAGTCTGAGCAACGACTGAAGAAAGACGATCAATGTATAGCTTTCCCCAGAGATACAAACGCACATAAGGGGCAAGCCCATGACCCTTTCTGGGCCTCAGTTTCCTTATTCATAAGATGATCAATTCAATCCTGACTATTTTAAAGATCATTTTTAGCTTTAAGATTTTGCCACTACAATTCTACAGTCATCATTTTTATCGTGGGGTCAAATTAAACTGTCTTTAAAACTGAAATTCATGCACATTTTTGCACTAATAAAGTGTGACGGGTATCCCAAGGAGAAAGCAGGCATAAGAGAAACCCTTCGGTAGACCCAGCTCAAGGCAGACCTTCAAGGTGGTGGCAATAAGAAATAAGCATCAAATGGTATGAAAAACCAACCGAGGAGCTAGACAGATCCCAGCTGGAAAACTCCTACAGGTGGCTTGGGAATCAGAAGGTGATAGATTTGGTACCCATTCCCCTACCGAGACAGAAAGAAGAGTGAAGGATTCTTCTTAGAAGAAAAGCATGGGAAAAAATCCAGTTAACTGTATGTTTCCATTCATCAAAGCTTTAGCTGAATGTGTTGCCAGGAGGTAGCCCTGAGTTTTTTCCGACTACCACATAAACCTTTCGTGGGCACTAACCTCCTCCAAAATATCTGAACTCCTCAGCTAGCTAGTAGTCATGCCTTGCATTCCAATACATCTTAATCTACTTCATGAGAGACTGCTTTTAAGGAGTGTGCCCTCCCTACTGGACCATAACTCTTTAAAGGAGCAGAATGAGGTAGTGACAGGCCTCTCTCCCAATACAGTAAGCTCCTGTTAATTCAAAACTAGAGGCTGAAAGGACACGACAGACTCCAGTCACCTGGGGAACATCCTCAGCTCTAAGCAAAATTCCAGTCTAAATGGTCAATAACTGATGAACAGACTTGTACTACACAGTAAAGTTTTGCACATTATATCTTCATAATAACAAGAGAGGTGGCATTACAAGAAGTTAAAGAAGGGCAACATGAGGGATCCTTGTGGGATGGAAACATCCTTGGTCTTGACTGTCTCTAGGTCAAGGTCCTGGTTGTGACATTGTTGCCATCATGTTGAGAGGTGTTGCCACTGGTGGAAACCATTCAGGGTCTTTGGCATCACTCATTATTCTCACAACTACGTGTGAATTTATAATGATCTTAATTTTAAAGTTTAATTTTAAAAAGGAAAGATGAGACTGGCAACGAGTGGATCATGAGGCCCCCCAGCCCTACCAGGGACAGGATGCCAAGGTCCAGCTGACCCTTAGAAGGCCATGGTGAGACAGGGGCCCTCCTGCCAAGACTTGAACAGATCACTTTCAGAAGGACATGGGGTGCCACAGAGAAGGGGCAGGTAAGCCAGGAAGCCAAACCACAACAACATTGGCCTACTGTGCAACTGTGGGGAGGTGACACGCTCTCACTGGGCAGCCGATGAGCTGGCCACCAACTCCCTTGTTAACCCAAAGCTCCTTATTTTAAAGATTAGAGAACAACCACACCAAAGCCAGCGATGTAGCCTGTCATTGATTACTACAGACACTCTGAAGGTTGTTAGCAATTTAGCCCATAGGAAGAAGGAATGGAAAGTTACAGGGACCAAAAGAAACAGAGAGTGACCTAAGGTGGACACTGGATTTGGTTTTAAACTGATACCACGAAAAAGCACTAACATCAATAATATTTCACTGATGTGAGTTTGTCTATTTCAGTTGGACTCAAACCCCCAAGATTAGATGTGATATTCCTCTCCAGTTAATGAAAATAGAAGATGTCTTTTTAGTAAAAGATTTTTAACCATTCACACTCATTTGAGTATATAATTTAATGGGCAATTTTTAAATTAACAATCCTTTGTAGTTTGTCTTGCCTTACTCTGAGTTGACTACTGAAAAACAAACAAAAAAAACCGTATGACAACTATACAATTGTAAACCCTTAAATAATGTCAGGACACAAATCATGAAGTGGCGTTACTCCGTGCTATATTCAAATCAAAACAAATTCTTCTTGGAAGTCTTTCCAAACTGCCTAGTACAGAGCCTGGCTTATACGGTCAGTATTCAAATATTTTCTGAATAAACAAATGCACAAAGAAACCTGGCTGGGTAGAGTGGCTCAAACCTGTAATCCCAGCACGTTGGGAGACTGAGGTGACAGGATTGCTTGAGGCTAGGAGTTTGAGACTGGCCTAAGCAACAGAGTGAGACCCCATCGCTACAAAAATTCAGAAAAATTAGCCAGGCATGGTGGTGTGTGCCTGGAGTCCCAGCTACTTGGGAGGCTGAGGTGAAGAAATCGACAGAGCCCAGGAAATCAAGGCTGTGGTGAACAGTGATCACGCCACTCTACTCCAGCCTGGGTGATAGAATGAGACCCTGACTCAAACAAAACAAACCAAAACAACACAAATAAACCACAACTTGTGTAACTAAGCCACATCTTGTCATTTCCTCTCACCATACTCAAAACCAGTGAGCAATACCTGTGTGAAGTATTTTGATAAAAGCGTCAAAAATCCTTTTAAATTCAAGAACCATTTATATACATATAATTATATACATATATATATATATAAAAGCAGGGCAGAAGAGAAAAACCATAGCTCCCAAAGCCATCTTGAGTTTAGCATTCCCAGGTGTGGTTAACACAAAGTCCATGACAATTAGTCATCTGCAGGAGTGGGAGGCATAGGAGCCTGGGTTCCAGAGCATTGTGAAGCAGAGGGAATTACTCAGGCACTAAGCCCGGTGGACGCCAATACCTGATATCCTAGTGCTCTCCCTTCTGCTGTCAAGCAGCACAGAAAGTAACCAAGCAGGATGAAGACTGTGTTTCTCCAGAAGACAGCCCTCCATCCCCTTCAACTTTCCACAGTGTGAGAACAGATGCTGGTCACACTCCTCCCTCCCCCACCAAAACGGAGTATCCGAAGCACCTGCAGTGTCAGCCTGCTTTGAAACACTATACAGTAAGGAGCACTCCCTTTAAAATACATTCTGATGTACCCATTTCTGGCTAAATTGTATGTGACTATTTTTATTCCTTTTAAACTCAAGAAAGAGTATCCTATTTTGTCTGTTGTTGTTATCTTCATTGGATCTAAAAGCTAAGCAAATGGGTTGGCAGAGGTCCGTGACATTAATTGGAGTCCCAGCCCTTCCTTCCACCCCAGAGCAAAGTATTTGGAGGGGGTGGGGAATGAGTAGAGGGGGACTCGGCCCCAGGTTGACTGCAGAAGAGTTTTGATCCAGAGGCCAATAAAGACATGCTCTAGGCAATGTGTAAAATGTTCTGGAGCCCTCAGCAGAGGAGAAATGTTGGTAAGCACCCAAAACTCCTAGCCACGCCCACCCAGCTTAGGAAGTGCTATAAGGCCACCAACACCCCACAGAGAAGCTATAGAAGCACCTCTGAAATCAAGCCCTTGGAAAGGCAGGTCATGGAGGGAGGGGGAGCCAGGGAAGGAAGCTGAGTGTGCTGCAGAGGGATGTAAGGTCAGCAGAAGGGAAAGATGGGAGTGTGGAGAAGCCTCCAGGCAACGGCTCCTTCTCACCAGCACGTGCTGTCTCCCCTCAAGGCAGCTGTGCTCAGGTACAGAGATGTATGCTCCCATCTTCCTGGGCCCTCAGGTGCCACCAGGCCTGTAACTCTCCTGCCCCACCTGCCAAAGGAAGGCACCCAGGCTGGTTCAGGGCTCTGGATTGGCAGGCTGTATGTACTCCCACACTCTCTCTCACCTACACTGTCTTCCAGGAGATTCACAGGCAGTCCAGCTGTACCCTTAGTCCCCAGAGGATGAAAACAGTGTCTGTCAGGGTGTGAATGTTTACCAGAGCGGATACTCGTTTGCTCTGGCCCTTCAGGTGAACAAGGTGAATGAATGGGAGTAACACACAAGGCCCTTCACCCAAGGCCTCACTTCCCTTCATCCTGGGAGATATACCTAAATGGCCCCGTGTTTTAGACAGATTCAGGAAACTATAAGACATGCAAAAGGATAGGCAGTTTATTTGTCCTGGAGATAGGAAGTAACTTGCTAAAGATCCAACAGCTAATCAGCAGTAGAATATAAATCAGTAGTGAAAAGCCTCCTCCCAGGTCCTCTCCTGAGATCCCTCAGCAAAGGGGTTTTATATCCTACATACTTAGCACTTAAACACTTACTTAGCACATGCTTTGCATCAAGTCTCCAACTTAACTTCAGTGACTAAGGGGATATGCAAATTCAGGTTCCTCATGACCCAGCCATGCACTAGAGAATTTGTAAATGGCCGGCTTGGTGGCTCAGCCTGTAATCCTGTGCTTTGGGAGGCTGAGGTGAGTGGATTGCCTGAGCCCACGGGTTCGAGACCCACCTGGGCAACTTGGCGAGACCTCATCTCTACAATAAATTTTTAAAATCGGCCGGCCGTGGTAGCGCGTGCCTGCAATTCCGACTACTCAGAAGGCTTAGGTGGAAAGATCGCCGGAGCCCAGCAGGTCGAGGCTGTAGTGGCCAGGAGCGGCCACTGCACTCCAGTCTGAGTGACAGAGTGAGACTCCAACTCAAAAAAAAAAAAAGAATTTGTAAATGTGGATTTGTAAATCTATGCAACATATTCCCCCTTGTAATCTATACATTATTTGTCCTAATGCATAAATGGTATTAACCCTCTCATAAAATAAGCTTTTCAGGTATTAATTCCCCTGAGTATAAGTTAAACAGCCACCGAGTGCTAACTCCATAATACAAGGGGTGCCAATAAAATGTCTACACATTTTAAATATGATGCTCGCTCAAAAGATGGCATTAATCAAATGAATGCTAACATCACCATGCGACAGACAGGACAGTTAAAGAGAATGGCAGAAGCACAGTTGAGTAGACATCATATTACACATTGTTACCATAATTCAATTCAACTTTGAAAAGTAATACATAGAGATCATCTCTTAAAATGTGCATAAATTTTTCTGGCACCGCTGTATATTCCTCCTTCCACCCTTTCCCTGGGTCTTGCAGGTGAGGAGAAATGAAGTTCCAGAAACAAAGGAGGAAAGTAAAGAAAAAATGATCCAAGAACAACCATTTCTTTAGGACAAAGAGTAGATCAAATGGCGGAAATCCTTAGACAAGAATCAGCCAACACTGTAAACACTGAAAAGACTGGGAACACTGTTTGGAGCAGTTGACATGCGAAGTTGGCATTACCAGGATTCAGACTCCAGTCCCTAGTGAGGACATCAGCACTAAATAAAGTGCATCCCACAGATCAGTCATGTTTTAAGGCTCGCCAAGGCTTGTCCCAGGACCTCTTAGATGGCAGGCTTTATGCACCTCGACATTTAACCAGTTATTCTCCTGTAAACATGTTTCTCTAGTTACTCCCTCGAGGCCCCCCTCCTCCCAGTCACTAGAGTTCAGCTTTCCCAGATACCCCCACAGCACTGTGTCTCTCATGTCCATCTGTGCTGACTACATCAAAAGGATGTTTACATTTCCAACCATATCTGGATTCACACAGCTATGGTGACAACCACAAAAAAATGCTACCTCCCTTTGGTGCTCAGTGCATTCCAACACAGCATGGTCACTCACTGCAAAGACTGTTTATGGAAGGGCAGGCATCCTCATCCGAGTGACCAGGCCTAGTGCCTACAAGTCCCCAAAGCGAATGCCCCTCCAACACTCTACAAAGTCCCCTCCAATTAGAGCCAATAGAGTTAGATGTAAACACTTCTGAGGTCGAATTCCTGTTCACTAGGGTTGAATGGTATAAGCCTGGCCCAGACTTATTCGACAAGATCTGCCCAGTTTCACAGATATTGAGCGGAAGTCAAGACAAGCACAGAACAATAAAAATGGTGAAATGCCTTAAGAAACCAAAAGGAGAAAAACCAACAGCTCAAAGATGACATTCTGGCGACTGGATTACCCTTTTAAAAGTGAGGAGTTGTTGTGTCTTAGAGCCAGATTCTACCTTTATAGTCATCAAGGATGGCAGATGTTAAATGAAATGAAACCCAGAAGTGCCCAGCTCAGTGGCTCAGCCTGTAATCCCAGCGCTTTGGGAGGCCGAGGTGAGTTGATTGCCTGAGCCCACAGGTTCGACACCCGCCCGGGCCACTTGGCGAGACCTCATCTCTACAATAAATAAAAAAAACTAGCCGGGCGTGGTAGCGCGCGCCTGTAGTTCCAGCTACTTGGAAGGCTGAGGCAGAAAGATCGCCGGAACCCAGCAGGTGGAGGTCGCGGTGGCCGGGAGCGTGCCACTGCACTCCAGTCTGGGCGACGGAGTGAGACTACAACTCAAAAAAAAAAAAAAAAAGAAACCCAGAAGCAGCTAGCACAAATCCCAATGCTCTACTGAAACAGTTGCAAAGTGACAGTGGGAAAATGATGAATTTTCTGCAAGGCAGACACCAACCACAGAGCAGCCAGGCATGGGCTCTAAGGCAACATAGATGCCAAATCTGTGTTCCAAATGGCTAATCTCTAGGGAAGAATGAAAAGGGACCATAGAAAGGTTAAGGTCACTGAGAATTTTCAAATGTAGCTTTTAAAAAAAACAAACTGAAATGCACAGCAATACAAACACTCTACAACTGCCACAAACAATACTATGAATGAACCTCATAAACATAATATTGACTGGAAAACGTCAGATACAAGAGTCTATACTGGATAAGCCCATTCACATAAAGGTCAAATAGAGGCTAACCTAATCTGTGGTGTGAAAATTCAAGATAGCTCTATCTTTGGGGATGTGGGGTGACGTTCAAGGGCACCTGTGCAGGGTTAGAACATTCCTAGAACATAAATAGAAATGCTCTATTTCTCAATCTGAGTAGTGAGTTACATAGCTGCATTCATCCCACAAAATGTGGAGAAAGGGGTTTGCTATGCTGGATCCACCAAGAATGATGTTTCTCAACTCCTGAAGAGAGCCAGTCTGTGGCAGAATCCAGAACTGCTCCAGCTGGAGCAGAGAAAGGCAGAAGGAGGAGAGGGAGCCAGCAAGGGCAGGTGTGCCCAGAGGTGAGGGTCAGCCTGGAAGCTACCCCCCCATCCTTTCCAATACCTAGAGACAATAAAAGTCTTTGCCTGTTTTTCAGAAAAAAACAGAAAGGTTGGCAGTGAGGGGATGGTGGGATGCTAGCTTGAAATGACTCCCCTGCCATTTCCAAAGCTAGTCCTTTCAGCAGGAATGAGGGGTAAAAGTTACGGGGAACTGGAACCCCGTCTCATTGCTCAGGTTTGCTCCTTGGTCTCCAAAACATTCTTTAGCAATACAATACTTAGTAAGCTGCCTCACAAATAAAGTAGGTGCCCTGTAAGTACGTCCCAAACAATTAAATGAGACAGAGCTCCCCTCACAAAATAAAGGACAAAAGCAAAACAAAAACAAGATAAAAAGTACGACAGTACACACTTCTGCAATAAAGCAAGGATCAGGAAGCTACAGCCTGTGGGCCAAACCTGGCCTGTTGCCTGTTAGTACAAATAAAGATTTAGCCAGGCTTGGTGGCTCAGCCTGTAATCCCGCGCCTTTGGGAGGCTGAGATGAGTGAAATGCCTGAGCCCGCGGGTTCAAGACCCGCCTGGGCAGGCGAGCCCTCATCTCTACAATAAATAAAAAAATCAGCCGGGCGTGGTGGCACATGCCTGTAATTCCGGCTACTCGGAAGGCTGAGGCGGAAGGATCGCCAGAGCCCAGCAGGCCGAGGCTGCGGTGGCCGGGAGCGGTCACTGCACTCCCATCTGGGCGACAGAGTGAGACTCCAACTAAAAAAATAAAATAAATAAATAAAAATAAAGATTTATTGGAACACAGCCACACCCTTCATTATGTACAAGCTGTGGTTGCTTTCTGCTATCACAGTCTTGAGTAGTCACCACAGAGATCAGTGGTCCATCAAACCTAAAACATTCACTATCTGGCTCTTACCAGAAGATTCTTGCCAACTCCCAACCAGAAAAATATATTAACTTTTAAACTCAACATCATGATATTTGAGGTAATGATAAACAACATTGTAAGAGTGAGAGTTAAGATGAACACAAGAGCAGATCATATACTATTTTGAAGCCTAAAGTATTTATTTTTAGGGTGCAGAATGGCACAGGATAAGATAAATTACATTTCCACAGGACACACTTAGCTTAGCAGACTTTCCTGTCTGGGACAATTATCTCTACAAATCTGCTATATTCAGCAACTCTGATATTCCAGTAACAAAGCATCTTCACCAAAACACTTTCAGAAGAAAATTAATTTTTTTCCTAAAAAAAATTGTATCATCAAAGGAAATTTTCCAAAGCAAAGAGATTGTAAAAAAATCTTCATTAATTCCTAAAGTTAAGAAAAGTTAGGTTGAACATGATGGGAGGCCAAGGTGAGAGAACTGCTTGAGCCCAGGAACTCAAGACCAACCTAGGCAAAAGAGTGAGATGCCATCTCTACAAAAAATTCAAAAATTTAGCCAAGTATGGTGGCACACACCGGTAGTCCCAGTTACTTGGGAGGCTGACACAGGAGGATCACTTGAACCCAGGAGTTGGAGGCCACAGTGAGCCATGATCATGCCACTGCACCCCAGCCTAGGCAACAGAGTGAGACCCTGACTCAAAAAAGAAAGAAAATCAGAGCCAGACATGGTGCCTCATGTCTATAATTGCAGTACTCTGGGAGGCCAAGGTGGGAGGATCACTTGATGCCAGGGTTTGACATCAGTTTAGTCAACATAGCGAGACTTTGGTTCTACAAGAAAAAATGTTTAAATTAGCCAGGTATGGTGGCATGAGCTTGTTGTTTCAGCTACTCAGGAGGCTAAGTCAGGAGGATCACTTGAGCTGAGATGTTTGATGCTGCAGTGAGCTATGATTGTACCACTGCACTCCAGCCTGAGTGACAGAGTGAGACCCCTGTCTCTTAAAAAAAGAAAAGAAAAAGAAAATCAATGGAAAAATCAAAGTAAAAAAACATATTGTGTATGATAGAATGATCTGTGGCCTTCTTCCCCAAAATCATCAGACAAACTCCAAGAGAGGGGCCTGGTCTACAAAATACCTGACCAGTCTTCCTCAAAAGGACCAGGATAATCAGAAACAAAAAACTGACCCAGCCAAGAGGAACCTAAGGTGACAGGAAGACTAAACATCAAGTGGTATCCTGGATGGAATCTCGGGACAGAAAAGGACATTAATGAGAAACTAAGGAAATCCAAATAAAGCATGGGCTTTAGTTAACAGTGGGAGTAGCAGTGGGAGTTCATTACTTGAACACATGCACCACAGAAAATCAACATATTAACAAGACGGGGGATACAGGAGTGGGCTGTGTGTGAAATCTCTGCACTATCTCGGCAACTTCTCTATGTCTGTCTGTGTCTGTCTGTCTGTCTGTCTATCTATCTATCTATCTTTGAGTTGGAGTCTCAGTTTATTGCCCAGGTTGGAGTGCAGTGGCATGATCACAGTTACCTTGACCTGCTGGGCTCAAGGCAATCCTTCTGCCTTAGTCTTCTAAGTAACTGGAATCACAGGAGCATACCACTACTCCCATCTTATTTTTTTTTTAATTGAAGAGATGAGTTCTCGCCAAGTTGCCCAGGCTGGTCTTGAACTCTTGGGCTCAGGCAGTCCTCTCACTTCTTCCTCCCAAAGTGCTGGGGTTACAGGCATGAGCCACTGTACCCTCAGCAACTTCTCTGTAGATAGAAAACCCTTCTAAAAATGGTATTAAAAAACAACAATGTACTATGTTCACCCAGGATACATAAAACTCAGCCCCAAGAGTGACCAGCACTGTCCCCTGACCCACCATTCCTAATAAAGCATCTCTGCCAGTTGGGAGCACCCAGCCTTTCTGATGGGCATCAGAAAGGGGCTCCGGTAGCCCATGCAGGTCTAGGGAAAATTCCAGCTTTCTCTCCCACCTTACCCTCCTTTCCCCCCAAGACAGATCCTACCCCACCCCTGGATAAGGGGGGAGGTAAGGGGGCAGGGAGGAAGAAAAAGAGGGAGGAGCAGACAGAGCCAGAGGCAGACACAGACAGATCCAGGGCTCCTACCCTTACGGGCCCTAAGCCAGGTGGCTAGGTTTGCTTTCTTGTGGAAAACCAATGACCAGGCAACCCAGCCTGAAACCTACGGGTTCCCTGCAGCCTTTCTTGTGATGGGAGAGGAGGGACGGGGGAGTCCCTTTGAAACTGCTGAATCATAGACATCTGTGCAATCAAAGAAGGCACTGGCTGGGCACAGTGGCTAATGCCTGTAATCCAAGCACTTTGGGAGGCCAAGGCAAGAGGATTTCCTGAGTTCAGGAGATCCAGACCAGTCAGGGCAACATGGTGAGACCTCATCTCTACAATAAATCAAAAAATTAGCTATGATTGGTGGTGTATGCCTATAGTCTCAATTACTTGGAAGATTGAGGCAGAAAGATTGCCTGAACCTAGCAGTCAACCTGGGTGACAGACTGAGACTCTGACTCAAAAAAAAAAAACAACAAAGTGCTGGCTGCAGACTCAAGGAGAGAATTCAGGGAGGGAGCAGCAGAACCCACCCCAGCTATGACTGATCACGAAAGGTCAGCCACTGTGTGCCTCACGATACAAACTACTTCCCAAGAACACCAGGGCAGTGTAGATCTGCCGTGACTGAAAAGAAAAATAGGAGATTATTTCAGTAAAATCTCTTGGAATCCCATGTGGATCTTCAGGAATGTTCCTTAAGTAAAAATGCATCAATCATCAAGTAGAACAATAGGTTAAGAGGGAAGTGGTCCAAACTAATAAATGTATGTTGCTTTAACAAAAATTAAAAGAAAAGAATCTCAGGAAGTCATAAATCAAAAATTTACAACTCAGAATGTTAAATTGCCAAATGACTATAGCAGGCAGACACTACCCAACACAGCATCCCTCACCACACAACGGTAGGATTCTGACCTTCAGAAGACTTGACTCGGTGGCCACTCCACATAACTCATTCTGAACGGCTCTGCAGAAGAGTATCCAGCAGTGGGGGGAGACTCCAGCCATAACTTCCAGGGAGTAATTTTAACCCCGAGGCTCACGTGGAGTCTGGGTATAGGACAAGGCACAGTGAGTATCTTGTGTCTGGTACACAGCAGACCAGGGGGCAGGGGGGATGGTATTCTCCCACCTCCTCTCTTGTCTCTTCCTAGGAATGTCACATGGTCCAAGTCAGAAACTCTGCAGGGTTTTCATCACTGACTATGTAAGCAAAAGGGAGAAGGCAAATTAAACAAGCTAAAAAATGTGTGCACTAATTCATCTTCTCTGCTATATTATGCATTATACAAATCCTTGCATACATATTATTTTACTGTAATCACTGCCATGGAGGATCTGAAGGATTTTAAAAATAGAGAAAACCAAAAATCTTTCAGTCTTCAGGTAGGAAAAGCCAAGTTCTGCAAAGCAAGCTGTGTACAACATCTATCTGCATCCTTAAAAATAAATATTTACTACAGAAGAGTTTTACATTACACAAAAGTGAAAAGAAGTGGCAGAAGAACTCATCCAAATTCCACAACGAGAAGACACATGTAGCAGCTGGGTGTACAGTCCATTCCTTTTCCCTTTCTACGTTGCTTATGCAGTTTTTCATTAGAGCATAAATAAGTATCTGTCCTACTATAAACTCCTCATAAACAGCACCTTGTAAGCCAGGCATGGAGGCTTGCACCTGTAATCCCAACACTTTGGGAGGTAGAGGTGAAAGGATTGCCTGAGTCCAGGGGTTCGAGACCTGCCTGGGCAACTTGGCAAGACCTCATGTCTACAATAAATCAAGAAATTAGCCAGGCATGGTGGCATGCACCTGTGGTTCCAGTTACTTGGAAGGCTGAAGTAGAAGGATCACCTAAGCCCAACCGGTCAAGGCTATGGTGGCTGTGAGCATGCCACTGCACTCCAGCCTGGGTGACAGAGTGAGACTCTAACTAAAAAGCCCCAAAAATCAGCACCTTGAATTGCTACAGAATATTCCATGGTGTGAATAATTTCATGGAAGTCTAGATGCTTTCATTTAGCAACTGGGAAAATAGAAGCAGCAAACAGATTTTAGCCTTGAGGTTAAAATTTGTTTTCTAACATATTCCCAATAATTTTATTTTTATTTATTTATTTATTTTTGAGTGAGGGTCTCACTCTGTCACCCAGGCTGGAGTGCAGTGGCATGATCATGGCTCACCACAGCTTGACCTCCTAGGCTCAGTCGATACTTCTGCCTCAGCCTGCCAAGTAGCTGGGACTATAAGCGCATGCCACCATATCTGGCTAATTTTAATTTTTTGTAGAGGTGAGGTCTTGCTATGTTGCTCAGGCTGGTCTTGAAATCCTGGCCTCACGCAATCCTCTTGCTTCAGCCTCCCAGAGTGCGGTGATTATACACATGAGCCACCACACCTGGCCATATTCCCAAGAATTTAAAATAGGAACCAGCTGCATGCAAGTTCAAGTCACATTATTTTCTGTGTAACAAGACTTCCTCTAAGTACTAAGGCTACCATACTTTGATTTTTTTTTTTTTGCTTGTTTGTTTTTGTTTTACATTTATTTTAAAGATGTGGAGTATAATTCAGGTTAGGTATACAAGTGGACATCGTACAGGTAGTTTGGACCTCTCTTTAGTCCCTACTTTGCCAGGTTTGCATACTTTGATTTTTAAAAGATATTAAAATTAAAAGGGGGTTAGAAATAGAACACTGAAAGAAAGTGGTTGGTCCTGCGTCCTCTTTCCAAATTAACATTGCACCCCTTAATCATCAAAACTTTCTATCACCGTTTGTTGGTGATAAAGTGAAGGTCTCTAATAACCTTAAACATGGTGGTAAACAGGTCTTATCTAAACTCAGAAGGTGAAATCAAGGTCGTAGTTCAAATTTTATGGCACTAGAATGGGCTCGCAGATCAGCACAGGCAGGAGGGCCCTTCTCTCCCTCCATCCCAAGAAGTGCCCTTCTCAGGATGCACTGAAGACAAGGGAATGGCCTCTGGCCTCTGCTCTTACTCTTGGCTCTCCTTTCAACTATTTTCTAAAAACTAGCCATGTATATATCTCCACCTGAAACCTGACAAAATAATAAAAAGGAACAAGCTATTGGTACACTCGACAACATGGATGCATCTCAAAGGAATCATTCCAAGGGAAAGGAGTCAGACAGAAGGGAATGCCTGCTACAGGACTCCCTTTATATAAAATTCCAGAAATGCAAGCCAACCTATAGGGACAGAAAGCACATCCATGTTGGGGCTGGGGGGGAACAGGTGGGAGGGAGAAGATCACAAAGGTACATGCAGACAACACTTTGGGGGTGCTGTCTGTCGTCAGTCCTCTGGTCTGTGATACTGGTTTCACAGGGACAGGAAGCCCTCTGACCTTAGGACATGCCAGATGAACAAATGAGATTTCCTTTCTGGTCAGATTCTGGACCCGGTGAGGAAACGTGGGTGACAAGAGAAGGTGACCAATCCCACATACTGTACCCAAACACAGGTGCCCAGAGGAAAGCCACACCCCTCCCCCATGCTCACACTCACCCACAGCACAGGCACACACATGGCTGTTGGAGTTGAGCACACCAATTAGGAAGTGACAGAAACAATGACTACTCAGTGGGACCTGGTATCACTCAGTGAAGCACATCTCAACACTCAGAGCCACCTGGTAAGACTTCAGAGGAGAAATGCCAAAGCTCTCCGCATGCACCCACCTCTCTCATTTGGTGTCTGATTTCCTTCCACATTAGACTAAAAGTCATCTCTTAGCGGATCACTTCTTTTGCAAATGAGTGAAATACCTGCAGCTGGGTCTAGAGAGCATGCAAGCCCTCTTTGACTATCACACGCAGATGATTTCCTAACTAAATGGAGGCATGAGGGGAGGCTGTCTCAAAAGTTTTGTATTTAAGGCATTTTGATGCTTTTTTGCCTTGCTTATTTTAACTCACTGGAGGGTCACTGAGAGGTTAGGCATGCTTTAGACTTGCTATAAAACTTTTGTTTTCTTTTGTTGTTGTTGCTGCTGTTTGAGTCGGAGTCTCACTCTTTCACTCAGGCTGGAGTATAGTGGCACGCTCATGGCTACTGCAGCCTTGACCTGCTGAATGGATGATCCTTCCACTTCAGCCTCCCAAGTAGCTGGAACCACAGGCATGCACCAGCACAGCTAATGTTTTTATTTATTGTAGAGAAGAGGTCGCGCCATGATGCTCAGGCTGGTCTTGAACCCGTGAGTTCAAACAATCCTCTCGTCTCCATCTCCCAAAGTGCTGGGGTTACAGGTGTGAGCTACCACACCTGGCCAACTTGCTGTGAAAGTTTTGAGAGGAAGCAAGGGCTGTGCTATGTACTATCATGAGCTCCTTGCTAGCTACACATGTTCCTGCAAATGATGGTAACCCCTGCCTCCGTAAAGACTTGATGGATATGGTGGGGACTGGGAATCCTAGGCTCCCTGCGAGTCCTGCATGCCATAATCAATATGTTAACAGTAGGCATCTCCTAAGTGGTTTCCAGCTGCCATAGGTGTGGGCAATTACACACTCCCAGCCAGCTTCCTACCCTCAAACTCATTATTTCAACCTCAACCTTACTCAGTGTTCCCACTCCCTAAGGAAGTGTCCAGGACCACCCAATTCCAGTTCTTCTGCTGACTAACTGTGAGCCCCAATACCCCAGTGGCCAGATCCATACATGGGAGCAAGCGTTGCCCACAACCCGAGGCTGCAGAGGCCTAGAGAAGGTACCTCAACTGCCTCAAGGAGGATATGGGGGACTTACTGGATATTACCTTGGCCAGACATGCAGGCACTGAGCCCATGAGGACAAGAAACTGAGAGAGGCCTGCCCAACCCTGAGGAGCTGGGCACAGGGCACGAGGCGACATCCCAATACAGTATATCAAACACATGGCCAGGCCCTGCACGGGTCTGACTGGCAGGTGCCGTCTCCACTTGATCAAAGAATAAAAAGCAAAGCAAGACAAGGATGGTCCCCAAGTGCAGCCCATGCCCCACTCTCCCGTGAGCCTCACCACAACTGCAACATTTTTTCCTCTGTTCATTGCACATTCCATACTGTCAGGAGGGCAGGACAGGGCGTGTGCACACCACACACTTTATCCTCAGTAAAGTGACATAGAGAATATTCCTTCAGAAGTCTCCATCCACTGAACTGTCAGTTTAATGAAGTTGGGGATTTTTCTCCACATGACAAGAATTGAGAGTTACTTCCTGAGGTCATGAGAGGCAACATGAAACACATTTTTCAAATATTTGGTTTATTAGATTTCTCTAACAATCCTATGATATATATTTTTTTAAAAAAACAAACTCATCCCTGCTCACAAGTGATGGGGTTGATGTTCTATGAACTTAAGTGATCAGCAACCCCAAGCCACAGGGCTAGTCACTCCCAAAGTCTGGGCCACCTCCCATGAAAACCATCCATGTGAGCAGACAGTTCAGCATGAGAAATGGACAAAAATGTCCATCACCTTGTTAACACATGGTCAAGACGATGTGGTCTTTTCATACCATGGGACAGCACTCAGCAACAGAAAGGAATGGAGTCCTGACACCGCCTACAATATGGATGAATTCTGAAGACACTGTGCTGAGTGAAAGAAGCCAGTCACAGAAGGTCACATGCTGTATGATTCCATTTACAGGGAGTGACCAAAACAGGCAAATCTACAGACAGAGAGATTTTCAAAGTTGCCTGGGGCTGGGGTGGGAAAAGGGAGTGACTGCTTAATGGGTACAAAGGATCTTTTGGAAGTGACAGAAATGTTCTAAAATTGGATGGTGGTGAGGGATGCGCACTTTGAACTTTAAGTCACTGAATTGTACACTTAAAATGGGTGAATTTTATAGTGTTGAAATAATATACTTCCATAAAACTGTAAAAGAAGGAAAAGGACAGGGAGGGGAAGGACAGGAGGGAAGAGAGGGGAGAAGCCTGGGATTAGACTGACCTGCAGGGCAGCTACAGAGGGAGAGGAGTGAGGAACCAGGGAAAACAAACTGCAAAGATGATAAACTCAGTCCAGAAACATTCTTAACAATCTCCAGTTCTGACCTATCACACCATTTAAGGGTCCAGCAATCCATGAGGCCCTACCAACTCCAGACACAATGCCGCAAGGGCTTTACCCTCCCTTTTACAAAGGAAGAAACTGACGCTGAGCATGCTCCACATTTTACCCAAGGTGATTGGTGAAGAAAAAAAGTGTCAGGCAAAGAACACTGACCTTCCCACTCCACTGCAGGGAGGGGCTGCCTTGGGTCTCAGCCTGTAAGGGATGGTTGGCCAGGTTTGCTGCACCCTCCCCTTCACAGCTTTCCAGGTCAGCAGATGCCTGTAGGTGGGCCGCATGTGGCTCCTGGGAAGTGCCCAGGGGTGCAAAGAAGCTTCAAGGCTTAGCTGCTCAGCAGGGTTCTCTTTACTGTAAGAAAGGTTCTAGAACAACTCCAGCACCTTGAAGAACTCTGTGTTTATCCTCCACACAAAAGTTCATGAAATCCAGAAAGCAAGGGTAGGAGCAGCCCTAGGCTTCTCCCTCCAGCCTGAGGGCAGGGCTAGTGCTCTTCCAAAGCCTTAGTAGTTATTAATGATGTCCACCCTTACTGGAGTTAGGTGGTATCTCATTGTAGTTTTGATTTGCATTTATCTGATGATTAGCAAGGCTGAACATTTTTTCATGTGTGTGTTGGCTGCTTATATGTCATCTTTTGAGAAGTGTTTGTTCATGTCCTTTGCCCACTTTTTAATGGGGTTATTTGCTTTTTGCCTTTCACTTTGAGTTCCTTGTAACCATAAAGAAGAACAAAACCATGGACTTTGCAACAAGTTGGATGGAGGCTGGAGACCATCATACTAAGTGAACTATCACAGAAACGAAGACCTGAATACTGCATGTCCTCTTCATAAGCAGGCCTTGAACATTAGCACAAGGGAGGGATCACCAGTCCCTGGGCACTGCCAGGGGAGGGAGGGAGAGAGGAAAGTAGGGGGTCAGTGACAACACATAGGGTACTTGGTTCATTACGGGGGAGTGAGAGCCAGTTAGAAGCCCAAACTTCACCAGCATGCAGCCTGCTTATGCAGCTAATCCTCACTTGTACCCCACATTCCTATAATAAAATAAAACTTTATTATTATTTTTTTAGTTGGAGTTTCACTCTGTTGCCCAGGCTGGAGTGCAGTGGCATGCTCACAGCCCCCGCAGCCTTGACTTGCTGGGCTCAGGCGATCCTTCCATTTCAGCCTTCCAAGTAGTTAAAACTACAGGTATGCACCACCATGCCCAGCTAATTTTTTTTATTTTATTATCACGATGAGGTCTTGCCAAGTTGCCCAGGCTGGTCTCGAACCCCTGAGCTCAGGTCATCCTCTTGCCTCTGTCTCCCAAAGTGCTGGGATTATAGGTGTAAACCAGCATGCCTGGCCATAAAATAAAATTTAAAAAACAAGAGAAAAAAAACAAAAAACAAAAAAAAACAAAGCCTTGGGAGAAGTGTTGTTTTCTTTTCTTTTTTTTTTTTTTTGAGTTGAGTCTCACTTTGTCACCCAGGCTAGAGTGCAGTGGCATGCTCACAGCCAGCAGCGACCTGCTGGGCTCCAGCAATCCTTCCGCATTAGCCTTCCAAGTAGCCAGAACTGCAGGCACGTGCTACCACGTTTGGCTAATTTTTGATGTATTGTAGAGACAAGGTCTCGCCAAGTTGCTCAGGCTGGTCTCAAACCCATGAGCTCAGGCAATTCACTCACCTCGGCCTCCCCAAGTGCTGGGATTACAGGCTGAGCCACCAAGCTCATTTAGAAAACAGAAGTGCTGTTTTCTAAAGTCACAGCTCTCCTAGAACACACTTGTGCCAAACCCCACAACCCTTTTGTGTATCTAAATGAACTACACTAACTCTGCCTTTCTTCCTCATTTTGCCTTTAGCAGCCCTGGTTCAATGGCAGAAGGATTATGACAATGTTTTCCTAAAATCAAGTGTGACTGCACGGCTTCTCTCAATATAGTCTGCCTTCTCACGTGCCTCCACAGGGATGAGGCTGCTACTGGCCTTGCCCTTTAGAATAGCAAGGTTCAAAACATGAAAACTGTGAGAAGAGAGGGGAGGGAAAGAGGTGCCAGGAGTGAGGCAGACAGCTTCCCAGAAATTACTGGCCACATCCACATCTTCTACACTTGCACAGACTCCACTGGCCCGTTCTTCCTATGGACTTCTGGACCTCCAACCACAAAGCATATGTCCTCTGGCAGGGCAGGTCAAATTTCCTGACTTCCAGTTTTGAAATCAAAATATGAGGTCATTATGTTTACAGTAAACACTGTCAGTGCATTTTTTTTCTCCATCAGTGAGTTGTTCCCAGGGTGAACACGATAACAGCTACTTTACATAAATAAAAAAATTTTCTCGAAGATTCTGGATAACGAGAGCAATTAGGATTAATGAGAACCAACCCCGACTGGCATCTTGAGTAGGACATAATAGCAGCTACCTCCTGATGGAGTCACCTGTTTCTGCATGGTGGCAGATGCTAGGTGGAGTTTCAGAACAAACTCAGTGGGAAGCTCAAGTGCAGACTCTGTATCAGCAATCAGGCTGTGCCCAGCACGGATAGTGCACCTGACGAACACCCTTCTGTCCTCTAGCTCAGCTCTCTGTCAAGGAAAAGCCAAGGACATGCTCTATGGTACCCTTAGTAGCATGTGTCCGCTGGTGGGGTCTATGTACTTGGATTCTGTTTTTGCTCACCTCTAATTTGAAAACCCACCACACTCACCCCTCCATCCTGAGTTCCTTTTTCTTCCTGATGGCTTTTGTCCTAATTCCCCTCCAAGAGGCACACAGGTAAACTGTCTACACTACTTGGGAATGTGTAGGGACGATCACAAGCGAGGGTAGGCAGAGTCCCTCGGGAGAGACTCGTTTGTGCTTCCACTCAGAGCCAGATCAATGGCACTGGCACCTCAGCTTCCTACCTCCTCTGCTTAGTTCCTTCAGTCTTCACTGCCCATCCCCCTTCAGCTGCCTGTTGCCTTCTTAGTTCACCTTGTGCCTTGCCTTTTCCACTCATCCCTGGGTGATCTCTCATCCAACGCCACCAAATAACAACCATCCCCATCAAAGTGAAATCTCCATCCCTCAACCTCCAGCCTCGGCTCCTCCCCAGCCTTCCAGCCACCCACTAAACATTTCCAGTTACAAACAGGAAAAGACAAACCGAATCTCAGAAGCAGCATAATCCACCATATGTGAGCCACACACAGCGCTTAACACTACCTAAGTCCACTATCCCCGTGGGGGAGAAGGTAGGGGTACAGAAAGCACAAGAAAGCTGCAGAAAGAGGGGTGTCCATCAGGCATCACGAAAACAAGACAGGGCTGGAAACACTGGCAGAGAAGGTTTTCCAAGGGATCAAACGTAAAGACAGAGGATGAGGAACCAAAGACTAACTAATGGGGACAAGAGAGGACAAACTCTTAGAAGAGGTGGAGGAGGTATCTGAGAACCAAAGGCACAGCTGTTGTTTTTTAAGACAACAGTATAAAGGAGGAAATTTCAGTGGATAGCACTCAAACAAAAATAAACCAGATGTTTTTACGCCAGTAATCAGAACAGTCCTTTGGATCTCAACTAGAAATGTAAATTCACTGGGGAAGGTTTTAAGCAAATATAAAAAAACCAGAAATTTCTAAAGTGACTCTTTTGTACCAACCCAATAGCAACTATGAACAAATATTTTAAAGTGGCAAGAATACCAGTGGCAGTCCCAGAGAATCTGTAGCCCCCATGCCCTGCTCTTTAGAACGTCACTGTGAAAACACCTATTTGTGGTCAGAGATGGTACAGGATCCAAAGCATACAGGGTTTGGAAGGAGAGAGGCTGGTTCTGCCCATTCATTTACTAGCCATCAGTTTTGGGTTCTTTAAACTCAAACAGTCATTCAACATGTTTGCACTCTAGGTCCTTCATTTAATTTTTTTTTTTTTTTTTTTGAGTTGG
>NW_007047568.1:144189-173247 GCF_000164805.1 Carlito syrichta
CAGTTGGGCGTGGTGGTTCAGCCCTGTAATCCCAGCACTTTGGGAGGCTGAGGCAAGAGGATGCATGCTGACCAGGAAGGAAACTCAGGTATGCTTCCTAGCTGGCTGTGGCTTCACTCCATTTTCTAGGAAACAGAGTCAAAGGGTTGCCCGCGGTTTTTCTTCTCCACAAGGATATGAGAAAACATGTGTAAATAAGTAGAAGGAAAAAGGAAAGTCCTCCCTGCTGTACTGGCAGTTCCAGCCTCCCACAACTGCCTGGTCACAGAAAAACCTTTGTATTTGGCTACCTTCTGCTTCAGAAACGACCCTTCCTTTGACCCATTATGAGGTGGATTTCTATGACTCTCTAGATGCAAAACAGGAGACATCAAATATTTGAGGTTTTTACTTTGGCCCAAGGAACACCTGGTAGACCAGCAAGCAGGTGGCATCAGAGAAGCCTGGCCCCACGCAGCGCACATTTGTGTGTTCAACAAGAAGGGAGCCTAGTGATCACAACCTTAGGAAAGGCTATCCACAGTGGAGCACAGCTGATCCATACAGCCTCCTCCACTGTGCTGGGCGTTCCCAACTGCCCAAGCGGTGTCTACTTCTGACTCGCGAGCCTGCTTCTGAAGAAATGGTATCCCAACTACCAAGCCGGCACAAGTCACCTGGCCATGCACATTTTAGGCTGAGGGAGCCAACACACAGTTCTAAAAGACACATCCAGGAGGAGGCAGGACAGCATCCTGAGTCCCACAGGATTTGAGTTTTTCTTCCCACTCCTACCCATCCGATCATGCTCCCTGACAAATACCAGGTGCAAAATGAGCAAGGCATGCTGGGTTGCAGAGGGAAGGGTCGGCAGGTTGGTGCCCGTGCAGGCCTCCTTGCCAACATCAAGTCTTGGTAATCCCTGGTCATCCCCTCTCCCCTCGTGAAGGGTCTGGGGCTCCCTGTCTCTGCACAAGAACCCCCAGCTCCTCCAGGTCTGAGGGTCTTGCCAAGGCCATCCTGCCTCTTCAAGGACCAAACCCTCATCAACACCTGGGAACAGTAAAAGTAAATGTGAGTGCCAATAGTAACACACACAGGAAGATGATGTAGAGTCCGGAACTAAGTTTCTCCTGGACTCCCAGCCCCAAGGCGGGAGTAAGGGTGACACACTGAGGAGAATCTGACTGTGGTCCATAGCAGTTCCTAACTGTGCTCTGCTACAAACTCAGTGTGTACATCTCCCCGCCCTCAAATCCAAACACTGAAACCCTGATCCTGAAGGTGATGGTATTAGGAGGTGGGGCCTTGGGAGGTGGTGCGGTCATAGGGATGGAACTTCATGAATGGGTTTAGTGCCCTTATGAAAGGGACCCCAGAGAGCTCCCTTAGTCCTTCCACCATGTGAGGGCACAGAGAGAAGGTGCCATCTATGAGCCAGGAAGGAGGTCATCACCAGACGTTGATTCTACCCAGTTTTGATCTCAGCCTTTCAGTCTCCTTGTGAGAGAACGATGAGAAATATATTTCTGTTGTTTATAAACCACCTGGTTTATGATCTTTGTTATAAGGGTCTGAACAGACTAGGACAGAATGACTGTGTTCCCCACTACCCCCACCCTTCCAGGACACTTGGCAATGTCTGGAGACAGTTTTGGTCGTCCCCACCCAGGGGTAAACATCAGGAATGTTGCTAAACATCTTACAATCCACAGGACAGCCCCCCACAGCAAAGAATAATCCAGCCCCAAATGTCAACAATGTTGTGGCTGAGAAACCACAGTCTACAGCATGAGCCAGCAATTCCTGATTCCCTTCCTTAAAAGACTTTTCTGACAATGGTTAGTATTCTCCCGTTTCTCTCCCCACTCTTCTGTGAGCAGCTCCTTGGATTCAACTTTAAACCCTCCTCTGACACACAACAGAAGCTGCCTTCTCTTGTTTTTTTCTTTTTCTTTCTTTTTTTTTTTTTTGAGTTGGAGTCTCACTCTGTCGCCCAGACTGGAGTGCAGTGGTGCGCCCTCAGCCACCGCAGCCTCGACCTGCTAGGCTCCGGAGATCCTTTCCCCTCAGCCTTACAGTAGCTGGAACTACAGGCACGCGCTACCATGCCCAGCTAATTTTTTTATTTATTGTAGAGATGAGGTCTCACCAAGTTGCCCAGGTGGGTCTCGAACCCAGCGGACTCAGGCAATCCACTCCCCTCAGCCTCCCAAAGCACGGGATTACAAGCTGAGCCACCAAGTCCGGCTTCTTGCTTTTTTCTTAAACTTGAAATTGACAGACCCCTCTCGGCGGGCTGGACAGTTATCTGAGAAACCAGGGGCTTACTTGAGACCCTAAAAAGGCTAAAGTGATCAATGTTCTTAGCCACAAACTTTCTTCCAGGTTGATCATTAGGTGAAGGACAAGAATTATTGAGCTCTGTGTCAGAACTTCATCAGGTTGCCATTTCCAACTCAGTTGACCTCACTTTCCAGACAGACGGCTGTGGGATCAGTGACTTGGGCGATAGGAAAATTCAAGCAAGCATCATGTTCCCAGCACTCCTCTGCCCTGCATAAATCGCAAATGGAGATTCAAGTAATTCAACTCATAGAACCAGATAGTCGAATGGTGGCTGCCAGCGCTGAGGGGAGAGAGGAGCAGAGAGTTCAATGAGCATCTCAGTCTGTTCAGGCTGACCTAACAAAACACCATAGACAGACTGCGGCGGGGGCGGGGGGCCCTTAGAGGCCACACATATTCATTTCTCACAGTCTAGAGGCTGGAATGTCCAAGATCAAGGTGGCAGCGTGATTAGGGTCTGGTAAGGGTTCTCTTCCTGAACTACAAAAGGTCATCTTCTTCCGGTCTCACAAGGTGGGGGGGGGGAGAAAGGGGAGAAAGAGAGGGTGGGAGAGAGACTCCCAGACCCACAGCACAGACATGCCACTGCAAATCTGAAACAAGTCTGATGTATTTTTTTCTTTTTCTTTTTTTTAGAGACAAGGTATCTTTCTGTCACCCAGCCGGGGGATCATAGCTTACTGCAGCCTCGGACTCCTAGGCTCAAGGGATTCTCCTGTCCTAGCCTCCCAAATAGCTAGGACTACAGGCATGTGCCATCATGCTTGGCTAATTTTTAAAATTTTATGGTAATGGGGTCTTGCTATGTGGCCCAGGCTGATCTTGAACTCCCGGGCTCAAGCAATCCTCCCACGTCAGCTTCCCAAAGAGTGGGGATTACAGGTATGAGCCACCACATGCAGTCCTAGTCTGATGTGTTTCTTGAAACCATTAACTAATGATAAACAAAAAAAACAAAACTTGGTCAAAATGCTCTCCTGAGCAGTAACTGAACCTGAAATCTGAATAATACTGTATTGGATCTGAGTCTTTGGTTTTCTCATACTGAAAACATGCACGATAAATAATCTTGGTACCTACCCCAACTAGAATGTCGTAATGAGCACATTCAGATAACTCTGCCACAAAAAGCAGGTGTTTTTTCCGATCTGAATCATACTTTCAGACTTAGAAATACCTTCACTTGTGACTCAGCTTCAGTCAACAGCAATTTCTCAACTTTCAGATTGTCCGTCCCTGTTTTCATGTACTAAAAAACAATGCCTTGTACTAGGACTGACTCCCTGTCTTCTGGCCCTGGAATGTCGATATGTTCCACCTCTCTATGGGCTGAAAGGGACCCAAGTGTGTAAGGAGTAGCGGCCCTTCTCATGATCCTCACCCCAAAGGGTGCCAGCCTCCGAAGGCTGGCTCTGGTCACTGCCACCACTGACCTCCGGGGCCAGCTCTCAGCCAAATAGTCACACCCACTGCAAGGGCACTGGAAAAGTGGTGTCTCTAAGCAGTGCTGCTGGTAACAACACCATCAGCTGGCATGTGTAGACTGCTGCCACCGCCAGTCAAGCAGCCCTGAGAAGAATCATCTTCTCAACTTCAGATATGGAAAAACTGTGCTACTTTAAGTCCAAGGTCAATCAACATGAAGGATGAAAGCCTGGTTTCCTATGTCACACATAATGCTATGGCCTTTATGCTGCACCTCATTGAGGTATTTACCTCTTCAAGATGGAAATAACAATAGCTTTACCATTTGTAAAACTGGTGTGGATAGACAGATGACAGATATATGTAAAGCAAGACAGATGTGATTTTTTTTTTTAAATCCAAGTACTACAGTCGTGCATAAAATATCAAAGGAAAGCAATCCCCTACAAGATCTAGATAAGCTTTAAAAAAACTAAGCATCCATTAACACCAATTCCTGGCCACACTCGTACATACCTGATTTCATTTAATTCTGTCAACTCTGGAAGCAGATGTAGCAAAAAGGAGTAATTTGGGATTCAGAGCTTTTAAATGAATGGCCCTAAGTCCGGGAACCCACCTCCAGAGGCATGATGTCACCCGTGGGAACCTCAGTTCCAGCTCTGCCATTCACCAACTATGAAGCTCTGGACCAATGTGTCGCCAAGCCTCAGCTCCCAATGCCACCGTCACAGGGAAAAGCAACATGCGCTTACTGGAGCAGATGTGAGGTCTAGATGAGTCTGAGGTGGACAGTCGGAGGCCCCAGAGGGCCCTTGAAGGGCAGCACACTGGCCCCACCCTGAGTTTCCAATTGCAGATCCAGGGCATGACCTGAGACCCTCCATTTCTGAGGAGCTCCCAGAGGAGTCTGATGTGGAGAGGCCCTGCCTGGCAACCGTCCATAGCTGGTACCCCATCCAACACAGCTCATCACCCCAGCTGGGGAAAGACCCCTTCTCTCTCAGCATGTGACCCTCCACCACCCCACCCCACAGCATCACTCCCTTTCCAAGAGCTGCTCAGACCTTTGGGTCTCTCCTTTGCCCTGCTGCACCTCAAGGCAGGAGAGTGTACTCTACACTCCTTGGCAATCCTGTGTTTCAATTCCTCGGTCCAGGGTCTAGCCTCAGCACAGAGACACCCCCTTTCCCATTCCATGACCGCTTGGCCACTAGAGCCTGGCCCAAGCTTGACCTGCTCCCCTACTCCAGCCTCAAGTGAACCAGCATGGCCTCCTACAGCCTGGAAAACATACCCATTCAGGACAACCAGGAGGGCTCCTAGCCAGGTGGACTCAATTTTCACCTTCAGCTTTGCAGAGGATGCCTAGCACCCATCTGTAAACCTGCCAACAAGAGCCAAGGCTAACTTAGACCATGACTCTCTGCCTGGGCTGCACACTGGGCTTTCCTGGTGAGCTTTGAAATCATTTGTCTGTCCCCGCCCCTCCCCCTCCTCCCAACTTAATGACTTAACTGGCCTGGGATACAGCCCCCTGGAGTCAACAGGTTTCAAAGCTCCCCAGGTGTGAATATGCAGCCCAGGTGTGAATGTGCAGCATGGGTTCCTGGAGTCACCCCACTTTCTTTGTTTCACTGAAATTCCAGTAACATCTGCAGGGCTCAGTTACATGGGCTTTCAAAGCTGACAACAGGCCCTAAGGCTTGGCATTCTTTACTGAAGTAAACCTTTCTAAAACAGTTGAACCTTTTGGAGAATTTTCCCAAATCTTGTTCATCCCGAGAAAGTGGAGTGCACTTTTACTTTGTTATTGTTATTGGTTTTGGGAATTTTTTTTGAGTTGGAGTCTCACTCTGTCACCCAGGCTGGAGTGCAGTGGGACACTCTCACAGCCACCACAGCCTTAACCTGCTGGGCTCAGGTGATCCTTCCACCTTAGCCTTCCAAGTAGCTGGAGCTACAGGCACATACCACTATGCCATGCTAATTTTTTAACATTTATTGTAGAGACGAGGTCTGCAAGTTGCCTAGGCTGGTCTCGAACCCCTGGGATCAGGCAGTCCTCTCGCCTTTGCCTCCCAAAGTGCTGGGATTACAGGCATGAGCCACCGCACCCAGCTTGTTACTGTTATTGTTTTGTTTTTTTGAGTTGGAGTCTCAGTCTGTGGCCCAGGCTGGAGTGCAGTGTTATGCTCATGGGCCACCACAGCCTCAACCTGCTGGGTTCAGGCGATCCTTCTGCCTCAGCCTTCCAAGTAGCTGGAACTACAGGCTTGCACCACCACGCCCAGCTAATTTTTTTATTTACTGTAGAGACAAGGTCTCGCCATATTGCCCAGGCTGTTTCAAACCCAAGGGCTCAGGCAATCCTCTTGCCTCTGCTTCCCAAAGTGCTAGGATTACAGGACGAGCTGGGCACAGTGGCTCAAGTTTCCTCAGTACTTCAGGAGGCTGAGGCAGGAGGATCCTGAGACCAGGAGTTGGAAACCAGCCTGGGTGACAAACCAAGACCCTGCCACTATAAAAATTTTTTTTAATTGGCCCAGTGTCGTGGCATATTCCTGTATTCCTAGCTACTCAGGAGGCTGAGGCAGATGGATTGCTTCAGTCCAGGAGTTTGAGGTTGCAGTGAGCTATGCTTGCCCCACCACACTCCAACTGGGTGATAAGAGCAAGACCCTGTCTCTTAAAAAAATAATTATAAGAGCTGAAAATAAAGTTATTCTTAGAAATAGAGATTTTTAAAAATGAAAGCTGTCAAAAATGGTTATTTTGAATAAAATTCAGATGTCTCAATAACCTTATATGTATTATTCAAAAGTCTACTCCAGCTGGGTCCTCCAAGCCCAGCAGTGAGACATGAAAGCCAAGTTATTCATAAGAGTGCAGCTTCAAAAGACCACAGACTTGCTTACAAAGCCCAGCGTACAAAAAGAAGGCAATGGTCCCTGACCTGGGTAGAGTAGCATCTGGTTGGTGGTGCACATCCCATATCAGTCAGGGACAAAGCAACCCCTTGTTCATCCCAGCTTGGCTTTTGGTCTGTGCCCATGATTGGTTCATGCCTTGGACACATGAAAAAAAAAATTTAAAAAGAAGGCAATGGGAAGAAAATGTACCCCTTGAATTTGACAATCACTTGAATTTGACACATCACTGAGAACCTGAACTGTGGCAGACGCCAGGTGGGGGGGATGCTGACCTTGGAGGAAGCTGGCCCACCTGGTGACACCGTGGAGTTGCTACCATGAGAAGCCCAAGCAACTGGACTGGTGGGGGCTAGCACAGCTGTAACAGGCAGAAGGTCAAGGCAGGCTTGCACTCAACCTTGGCCACAGGTGGAGACACATGGAGGACTTAAGACATACCCAGAGGTTCTGATGAACTGCAGCCTGAACATCTCTTAAGAAAAAATATATATTTTTTAAAAAAGGTCTCCGCAGGGTGCAGTGGCTCAAGCCTATAATCCCAGCACTTTGGAAAGCCAAGGTGAGAGGATTGCCTGAGCCTGCGGGTTTCAGATCAGCCTGGGCAACTTGGTGAGACCTCATCTCTACAATAAATCAAAAAATTAGTCGGGTGTGGTAGCACGTGCCTGTAGCTCTGGCTACTTGGAAGGCTGAAGCAGAAGCCTCACTGGAGCCCAGCAGGTCGACGCTGGGGTGGCTGTGAGTGTGCCACTGCACTCCAGCCTGGGCAGTGATGGAATGAAACTCCAACTCAAAAAAAAAAAAAAAAAAAAGGTCTCCAAGCGACTCAAATATGTGGCCAGGGCTCACATTTGCGTCTCATTCACCTTCCTCACTGTACACACGTCCCTGCTTACAGAGCCATAAATTCAGCTTGAGCACTCAGCATCCAATGAAAAATAAATGCTAGGGAATGCCCATTTCCCAAGGGCTGTGCAGACTGTCCTTGACACTCAAGTTCCTGGAGAGCAAGTTATATACAAGGTTGCCTTTTTATCAGTACTGATGTAAAAACAGGAAGAGGAGGGGAAGTTACAAGGTCATTGGTTCTAAAATGCCCGCCCCATTCATTTTGTCAACCCAATGGAGTGTATGGGAACAAAATACTAAAAGATTCTCACCATGTTGTGAGAATCCAAAAGCTTTAAAAGTTAAAATTAAAATTTCATGCTGTCATGGGATTATTGGTTCAAACACTGCTTTCTTGAAGCAAGAAGCAGGCAACACAATGAACAGGGTCCCCACTGGGAAGAACCCTGTCTGGGGCAATAACCCCAGGGAAGGCGCTGGTTTAAGATACAGTCTTCAATTCCTTTTATTGTTTTTCAAGAGCAGTCCTTTTTTTTTTCTTTAATGTTAACTGCAAAAGCCGGGCTTGGTGGCTCAGCCTGTAATCTCGCGCCTTTGGGAGGCTGAGGTGAGTGGATTGCCTGAGCCCGCGGGTTAGAGATCTGCCTGGGCAACGAGACCTCATCTCTACAATAAATCAAAAAATCAGCCGGGCGTGGTAGCGCATGCCTGTAATTCCGGCTACTTGGAAGGCTGAGGCAGAAGGATCACGGGAGCCCAGCAGGCGAGGCTGCGGTGGCCGGGAGCGGCCACTGCACTCCAGTCTGGGCGACCGAGTGAGACTCCAACTCAAAAAAAAAAAAAAAAAATTAACCGCAAAGAAAATTTTTTAACCATATAAGCTATTCCAAGCACATATTATTCTACAACCTTGATGTTTTGATATTTAGAGAGATTTTTCCAAAGCTCCCAACATAAGAATCATGACCTTTTATCCAGAAGAAGCACTTTCTCCTTTACTGCACTATATCTGAAAACGAGATACTTCAGAGAAGAGAAACTCTCCACTAACTTCACGAAAGCAAACCTGCCATGCCACCATCACCTCTCCCATCCTGAGACCATCTCGAGATGGGGTCCCTCTGAGCAGGCAGCCCAGCAGAAGACCCTGGGAATGTTTGGCTTGAGTATCTCTCCCTACACTTGCCAGGTTCTGAGCCATCCTGAGAGGAGAAAACAGCCACATGAACCAGCCCGGCCCAGCTAACCCAACACAGTTCAAGAGGGCAGAATTGCTGTGTGCTGGGCTCACAGGTGCACAAAAGCCACTGATCCACCGGCTTACATTCTGGTGCCCAGAATGCCTGTCCAGGGTCTGCTGTGACTCCCAGAGGGAGATCCAGAACTGGTGAGGAAAGGCCTCACACAACTGCTTTTGTCCATGAATTATTTCTTGTGGTGGAGGAGGCTGGGGAGAAGAGGACAGAAACATCCATGGAAGAAAAATCCATGGAAGATTTCTAGGTTTTTGAATCCCAATGTACATGTTCCCTTCTCTTACTAGAAATCAATGATCTTATAAACTGTTTAAACTAAAAGGATGTGAGGGGAAACCCAGAAAGTGAGTCTCATTCAGGTAATATCTAAATGTTGTTTCTCCATGTAAATCTGGAACATGATTTCATGACTGCTACAAAACACAAAACAAAGCAAAAAACAGAAATAACTTTGTATGAATCCTGCTTTGTCCTGGGAAAAGTAACTACTACCTGTCTAGTTGTACTACAGTTCAACTACCTGTAGTCAAAGGCACAACTACAAAAATAAGATTTTGTTCCCTACAGTGACAATTCAAACACAATCTCATGAATAACACAAAACTTATGAAAAAAAAAAACACTGAAAAGATTTATTCATAATCACATAACAGATTTTTATTCTAGAGTGCAATTAATTTGGCAGTTGTCACATAGATTGGTTACTAATCTGTACAAAGTTAGGTAACTCATTTGATGAATTGCAGTTTTATGGTGATTCACTTTTTTTTTAATTTTTAGAAATAGGGTCTCGCTGTGTTACCCAGGTTGGCCTCAAACTCCTCGGCTCAACTGAGCCTCCCAAGTAGCTGGGACTATAGGCCTGTGTCATTACCTGGCTTTATGGTGATTAATGTTTATGCTGAGTTACAACGAGGGGCAGCACAAGCCTGCCTTTAAAAGCTACTATTGGCACTAGGTCCCCAAAGCTCAGGCAGCTCAGCATAGAGCTGTTTAATATTCACTGTCTCTCCCAATTAGACTGAACTTAAAAATGATCTTCTCTGTTGAGCACAGAGGTCTTCTCTCCCCATGGTCTGTAACCCCTTACAACGGTAAGCACACTGTTATAAGGAGTTACAGCATGAAAATGGTCACCAAGGAGCTGCCCAGGATAGGATCTAAGATGGGCCTTCTGAGTCAGTCTCCTGTCAGTGAGGTAGTGAAGCCTTTGCAACTCAAGAATAAGACTGAATACATATCTCAACTCCCCTTTTTTTTTTTAAAGAGACAGGTTCTTGCTCTGTCACCCAGGCTGGGGTGTAATGCCACAATCACAGCTCACTGAAGCCTTGACTTCTTGTGCTCAAGCGATCCTCCTGCCTCAGCCTCTCAAGCAGCTAGGATCAGTGGTGTGTGCCACTACATCTGGCTATTTTTTTTTTTTTTTAGAGACAAGGTCTCTCTCTGTTTCTCAGCCTGGTCTAGAGCTCCTGGCCTCAAGTGTTCCTCCTCCCTCGGCCTCCCAAAACTCTGGGATTACAGGTGTAAGCCACCATGTCTAGCATTCCTTTTCTGAAATAACTGCTTTCTTGAGATATAACTAACATAAGTCTACTCTTTTAAAGTATACAACTGAGTGGATTTTTGTATAGTCAGAGTTGTACAACCATCACTATGTCCAGAATATTTTCATCACCTCAAAAGAAGCCCCATGCCCATTGGCAGTCCCTCTCCATCCCAGTCCCCTGGTAAGTTCCACTTTGCTCTGTCACCATGCATTTGCATATTTGGGATATGTGATATAGAGAGGAACATACACAGTATTTCTCAACTTGTTTTTTCTTTTTTTTTTTTTGAGTCAAAGTCTTTCTGTCATCCAGGCTGAAGTGCAGTGGCATGCTCATGGCCACCGCACATTCAATCTGCTGGGTTCCGTCAATCCTTCCACCTCAGCCTCCTGAGTAGCTGGGACTACAGGTGTGTGCCACCATGCTCAGCTAATTTTTTGATTTACTGTAGAGATGAGGTCTCGCCAAGTTGCCCAGGCTGGTCTTGAAGCCCTGGGCTCAGGCAATCCTTTCACCTCCGCCTCCCAAAGTGCTGGGATTACAGGCATGAGCCACCACACCTGGCCCTCAACCTGTTTTCACTTCAAATATGAAACCCAAGTTAGCCAGTGTGGTGGGGTGAAATGTTTATTATAAGCAACAGGTTTAATTAAAATTCCAAAAACTCCTGGGCTTTGGGAGACACGCTCAATGTTAGGAGAAAAGGAGTCAATCCACCTTCCCAGACCAGGTACTTCTGAGCAGAGTTCACAGGAAGGTAACACAAAGCCACATCACTCCAGTTTTCCACATTCACCCCCTTCTCATAAAACATCCCACTCAGCCGGGCTCGGTGGCTCAGACCGTAATTTCAGCATTTTGGGAGGCTGAGGCAAGTGGATTGCCTGAGCCCACGGGTTCGAGACTCACCCAGGCAACTTGGCGAGACCTCCGTCTCTACAATAAATCAAAAATGAACCGGGCGTGGTAGCACGCGCCTTTAGTTCCAGCTACTTGGAAGGCTGAGGCGAAAGGATCGCTGGAGCCCAGCAGATCGAGGCTGCGGTGTCCAGGAGCATGCCATTGCACTCCAGTCTGGGCAACAGAGTGAAACTCCAACTCAAAAAAAAAAAAAAAAATCCCACTCAAGTCCCAACTGTAGTTGGAAAAAGTTCGTTCACACCTCCCCTATCTCCTCCAATGGTGCCGAAAATTGTTGATTTAGAAACTGGTTCTTATTTCAGCGTGTATAAAACCATCTGAGCCAGTTGTTAAACTTCAGGTGCCTGGGTACCAGCAATCATGTGATTCTGCAGGGTTTGCACATGTTAATTCTGATGCAAATGGCAAATGGGCCATATCTCTTTACAACAGTAGTTCCCAAATTGAGCTAGTATCAGAACCACCCAAAGATTCTTGACCAACCCCCAGTTTTGGATCCAGAGTAGGGTCCAAGAATTTTCATCCCTAACAAGCTCCCGGGGGATACTAATGCTGTTAGCCTGGGGACCATACTTTGAGAACCACCGCTTACAGAGGGCAGCAACCCCTAACCAGCATACCAAATCTGTCTACTACCTGCTACTGTAAATAAAGTTTTATTGGCATACAACTCTTCCGTTTACTTATTGTCTATATTGCTTTCATGCTCCAGCAGTACAGAGGCACAGTCTGGCTCACAAAATCAAACGTGCTCATTCACTGGCCCTTTAAAGAAAAGCACACTAGCCTCTAGTTTATAGAGTATCATCCGAATGTCAGAAATACCATCAACGTGTCTATTGTCAAGTTGAGACTTCTGGCACTTCATACAGATTTCAGAAAATGGGAGAACATGTAATTTCATAAAATTCTAAGGACTTTAACACTTTGAAAATTGATCTTGACCAGGCACAGTGGCTCATGCCTGTAAACCCAGCACTTTGGGAGGCCGAAGTGGGCAGATTACCTGAGTTTGAGACCAGCCTGGACAACAAAGGGAGACCTCATCTCTACCAAAAAAAAAAAAATCTAAAAATTTTCCGGGTGTGGTAGCATATGCCTGTAGTCCCAGCTACCTGGGAGGCTGAGGTGGAAGGATGGCCTGAGCCCAGGAAGTTGAGGCTGCCATGATCGTCATGATCATGCCACTGCACTCCAGCCTGGGTGACAGAGTGAGACCCTGACTAAAAAAAAATTGATTTTAAGAAAGGTTTTGCTTTGTTTTTTTAAGTCACACAGAAGGAAGAGCTGTGTACTTTTGCACTAAAAGGCCCAGTTGGATCCTACTTCTCTTGACCACCTAACAGGAGCTTCAGGACACTGGGGCTCTGGGTATATGTAAGCATCAACAGCCTCAGTCAAACCTCTGAGCAGGCTTGTTACAAAATTAGGGCCTAGCCAGGCTCGGTGGCTCGGCCTGTAATCCCACGCCTTTGGGAGGCTGAGGTGAGTGGATTGCCTGAGCCCGCGGGTTCGAGACCCGCCTGGGCAGGCAAGACTTCATCTCTACAATAAATCAAAAAAAAATTAGCCGGGCGTGGCAGCGTGCACCTGTAATTCTGGCTACTCAGAAGGCTGAGGCAGAAGGATCGCCAGAACCCAGCAGGTCGAGGCTGCGGTGGCCAGTAGTGGCCACTGCACTCCAGTCTGGGCGACAGAGTGAGACTCCAACTCAAAACAAAACAAAAAAAAGAATCTGGGCAAAAAGAAAAACAAAGTATTCAACAGAAAACCATATAACCTCTACAAGGTTATAATGAAGACATACTATCCATGACCCCTAAATGTGGAAAGTTTACGAGTCTGACAATTAAGTTCACAAACTCATCCTAGGAAAAGTGCTACATACCTCAATGTCACTACCATCATTTTTTAAGTACTCCCCTTGGGAAGCCATGCTCCAATGCCAGTGCCTAGTCCACCCATCAAAGCAATTTTGGAACTCTTTTTCTGGAATGACCATCAGAGCTGTCATTACAAGAATGTTGGAGTTTGATTAGAGCAACAAACACACATTACATTTCTCGTTAAATTTGACAAGAGTGCAAGTGAAATCAGGGACTTGTTAGTTCAAGTTTATGCGGATAATGCCATGAAGAAAACAGCAGAGTACAAGTGGATTAAATGTTTTTCTGAGGGGGGAGAAAGCATCACTGATGAAGAGAGATCAGGACAGCTAGTAATGAGCAGAATGGATGAAAACTTTGCAAAAATTTGTCAAATTGTATGTCAAAATAGTCAGCTGACTGTGAGAAGCATTAAGAGACCAAATAAACATTGATAGAGAAACAGGAAAATCTTAACTGAAAATCTTGGCATGAGAAGGGTATGTGCAAAAATGGTCCCAAAGGACCTCTTGCATCATGACAATGCATCAGCTCACACAATACTGCCTGTGAAGGAGTTTTTAGTCAGTAAACAACTGTATTGGAACACCCTCCCTACTCACCTGACCTAGCCCTCAATTATTTTTTTTCTTTACCCCAAAATACAGGAAATATTGAAAGGAAGACATTTTGATGACATTCAGGACATCAAGGTTAATACAATAACAGCTCTAACAGTCATTCCAGAAAAAGAGTTTCAAAATTGCTTTGATGAGTGGACAAGGCTCTGGCATAAGTGTATAGCTTCCCAAGGAGAGTATTTCGAAGGTGACTATAGTGATATTCAGCAATGAGGTATGTAGCACTTTTTCTAGGATGAGTTTGCAAACTTAAGTGTCAGACCTCATACACTGAGGAATTCCCCTAGAGTGCAGATTTGAGGAAAAGAACCAGAAATGATCAGGAAGTGAAGGTTTTCACTGTCACTGGCAGTTGTGTTGTCGCTAGGAGGAGGAAAGAGTTGAAGGGAGAAGAGAGAGCCACTCATTTCCAAGAGGGTGCCTCGCTGAGCACGCTGATTACCTTCCACCCTGCATCTGAACCCCAGAACTGCCCTGCCATGGGGTAAAGGCATCCTTCTACAATGTCAACAGAAGAATGGAAGTCTGCATGAAGCCATCAGGGAAGGACGATGTTCTCCATCCAAGAAAGTCGTCCACATCTCTGGGTACCAAGCACATAGGCACACAGGCTACTTCTCTCCCACCTCTCCCACAATGGCCCTGCTGGGTGGGACAGGCCCAGCAGTGGCTCATAGTACAGTTGCGGGCACAGTGGACACACTCCCCCCAGATCTCTACCCTCATCTACAAAACAGAAACTAACCATGTCCGCTTCATAGGGTCACTGAAAAGCAGCAGCAGCAACAGATGGTGAGGCTGTCAGCTGCCATCATAAGGACCACAAGGACACTAGTGACCAGGCATGGCCTGTCTGGGAGTCCCGAAGGCTGAGCTGAGATGCTGACCATGTCTGTTAGAGCAGGGTCCCACAGCCCCTCTGAGGTCAAGACAAGAATCCTGTGACTGGAAAATTGTTCGTTGTAAGATTTTAAATTTTGAAAAGATTTTTAAATGTTTGGTTTTAATTTTGCTTAAGCAGCCATGAAGTTAGAATGACCAATCTTATTCTTTTGATTATCAGGTGTAATGCCTCTGTGCTCAGGAAATCACAAGTGCTATGACTGGGGTAGTGAGGTTAAGAAGCTCAAAACCCAAGAAAAATTCTCATGAGAATGGCAAACTTGTGCCCACACAGACTAGCATGTAACTGTTCCCGGAAGCATTATTCACACTAGTCAAAAGTGAAAACATCCAGATGCCCATCAAAGGATAAGCCAATAAAATGTGTTCTATCCCTACAGCAAAAGAGTATTCAGTCATCAAAAAGAGTAACCAATATACAATACAACATGGATGAACCTTGTAACATGTTGTGAAAGAAGCCAGGGCCAGGCGCAGTGGCTCAAGTCTATAATCCCTGCACTTTGGGAGACTGAGGCGAAAGGACTGCCTGAGCTCAGGGATTTGAGACCAGCCTGGGCAACGTGGTGGACCTCGTCTCAACAATAAATCAAAAAATAAGCCAGGTGTGGTAGCGCACCTGTGGTTCCAGCTACGTGGAAGGCTGAAGTGGAAGGACCGCCTGAGCCCAGCAGGTCAAGGCTACAGTGGCCACAAGTGTGCCACTGCACTCTAGCCTGGGCAACAGAGTGAGACTCTGACTCAAAAAAATAAAAAAAGAAAAAAGAGAGAAGCCAGATACAAAAGACCACATATCTATTTAAAGACCACATTTCATTTACATGAAATGCTCAGAATAGGCAAATCCATATACAGCATGAGAAAGAATGAAATTTGAAAAAGAAAGTTGATTTGTGGTTGCCAGTGGGAAGGTGCAGGGAGGGGTGAAGAATTCAGGGATTCTTTTTGGGGTGATGAAAATGTTCTGGAGGTAGTGATGGTTGCACAACTCAGTGAACGTATGAAAAAGATCCCACTGAACTGTACACTTTAACAGGGTGAATTTTGTGGCATGTGAACTACAGTCATTTTTAATAATTAAAAAACTTCAAGGAAAAGAAATACAGGCAGGCCTCCCCCAGCCTTGTCCACCACAGCTGCTACAGGAACTCACACAGCCTTTCTCGGAGAGGGTGCCGCACTCCCGTGCTGACTGGATGCAACCCTCAAATGCCCATGATCGGAATCCTCCCAGGGGCTGGGAGAACGGCAGGCTGTGAAGACAGTTTGGATCCACAGATCAATCCTCCCTGCATGCCGGGCCTGGCTCATCTAGGCTAATAGCTCAGAGTTGCACAAACTCAGGTGTGCCTGCCACCCAGAAGAGTCATGAGTCATGCGCTCCTCCTCCATTCTTGCTGGGCCACGCCCCTCCCCAACCTCCCCATGACATTGAACCCTGGTTACAAAGGAACTTCAGAAGCAGGCAAGCCACCAGCAAGAAGCAGGCAGCCTCAGGCTCCTTCAAATGCGTTGGCACATCTTTTCACCAGAAAGCAGCGTCTTGCTACACACAATTTGGAAAAGAGAGGAAAGAAAAGCTGCTTTCACTTCAGGAGTTGAATTTATCTGCTTGCCGGGTTCGGTGGCTCAGCCTGTAATCCCCCGCCTTTGGGAGGCTGAGGTGAGTGGATTGCCTGAGCCCGCGGGTTCGAGACTCGCCTGGGCAGCAAGACCTCATCTCTACAATAAATCAAAACATCAGCCGGGCATGGTAGCGCATGCCTGTAATTCCGGCTACTCGGAAGGCTGAGGCGGAAGGGTCGCGGGAGCCCAGCAGGTCGAGGCTGCGGTGGCCGGGAGCGGCCATTGCACTCCAGTCTGGGTGACCGAGTGAGACTCCAACTCAAAAAAAAAAAAAGAAAGAATTTATCTGCTTTACTTCTTTATAGCAGGGCAGGGACCCCTCTTTTATGATTCAGACTGGTATGCAGCATATAGTCCTAAATTCTGGTTGGATTTGCGCCACACCTGCTCTATGCCACACTACTGTGAGGCCTCTGAAGCCTGACTTTGTGGCCCCTTTACCACCTGCCAAAGTCTTGTTCCTTAGAAATGCCTAAGGTCCATTTTTCAGTCTCCCAGGGCTGACAGCATCCCCATTGGTCCCCTAAACCCAGGCTCTGGGAAAACTGCTCTGCACATCTTCGGTGACCTGCTTTGTCCTGGGGGCACCCTGGCCTTTGCCCCCAAACTCCCATGCCTAAAGCAAATCGGCAGCATGACCTCAGCCGCAGTACAGAATTCACGCTTGGACCCAGGGAGGATGAGTGCCCTTCCAGAGGCTGGCTTTCCTGCGTCCACAAATAGCTACTAAGTATTCGCTGTGTGCTAGGTATGGTGACAGGGCTGGCTCTGACCCTGCTCAGGGATCCTCCAGAATCAGAAACCTTCAAAAGGCCCCAGAACTCAGACAAGCTGCTTTATTTATTTATGGCAGGGCAGGGACCCCTCTTTTATGGTTCAGACCAGTATGCTAGCTGTGAGTAAGAGATTCTCCCCCTTTTTTTTTTCCGAGTCACTGGTGCTGGAGTACAATGGCACAATCATGGCTCATTGCAGCCTCAACCTCCTGAGCTCAGGTGATCCTCCAGCCTCAACCTCCCAAGTAGCTGGGACTGCAGGCATGTGCCGGCACACCCAGTTAATTTTTTGACTATTTGTATAGATGAGGTCTCACTATGTTGCTCCACTTGGTCTCGAACTTCTAGACTCAAGCAATCCTCCCACCTCAACTTCTCAAAGTTCTGGGTGAGCCACTGTGCCCAACAAGCCGGGGTCCCTTTCTTCATAAAAAAGGACTCAAGAGCCGGGCTCGGTGGCTCAGCCTGTAATCCCACGCCTTGGGAGGCTGAGGTGAGTGGATTGCCTGAACCCGCGGGTTCGAGACCTGCCTGGGCAACTTGCTGAAACCTCATCTCGAAACTAAATCAAAAAATTAGCCAGGCGTGGTAGCATGCGCCTGTAGTTCCAGCTACTTGGAAGGCTGAGGCAGAAGGATCGCTGGAGCCCAGCAGATCGAGGCTGCGGTGGCCGGGAGTAGCCACTGCACTCCAGTCTGGGCAACAGAGTGAGACTCCAACTCAAAAAAAAAAAAAAGAAAAGGGACTAAAATTGCATTTTACGACTGTGCTGGCATGAAGATGTATATATAAATGTTATATACTAAATTGTTATACATCTGATTCATGTCATTAATTTATTTAAATTAATCCATTTAGCTTGATGTTATGTATTTGCTTATCTTATATATACTACAATAAATAAAACATAATAAAACATTAAATATTGAAACATTATATCCCAAAAACATTTTTGTGGACTTAAAAGTTCATTTTCTTCTTCTGAAATTCAGAGCATGTTCGTGGGCCCTGGTGGTGTGCCTGCTGAGCCCCAGAAGAAGCCAGCCCTGACCCACCCTAGCACACTCCTTAACCTCTCTAACAATGCTCCTTACCAGGTGTCTTAGACTGTTTGGGCTGCTATAACAAAAGGCCACAGGCTGGGGGCTCAGAAACAAATGCATTTCTCACAGCTCTGAAGGCTGGGAAACCCAAGATCAAGGTATGGCAGACTCAGCTTCCGGTGAGGACTCACTTCCTGGTTCTGTGTCCTCACATGTGGGGACCTGAGGGAGCTCGTTGGGGTCCCTTTCATAAGGGCACAAATCCCATTCTGAGGCACCACTCCCATGACCTCATCACCTCCCAAAGGCCTTCTAACATCGTCACCTTGGGGGCTAGGATTTCAACATAGGAATATGGGGGGACAGACACATTCAGCCCATAGCACCAGTATAAACTGCTCTAAACCAGCCCCACAGAGCTGTGAAGTTCACATAAAACTGAGGAGTGCTGGGTAGGTCCTGGAGATTCAACACATGCCACCTGCATTCTGCTGCAATACTCCAACCCCAACTTGGCGATACAGAGATAACCACAGTTGCCAGTGCCCAGGACATACTGCATGGCTGCTAGCACATGGTAGGTGCTAGCACACAGTAGGTGCTCGACAGAGCCTGGGCATCACTGCCAACAGTGTTCTACCAGGACTCCAGATCGGCCAGTGCTAGTGAAAGTAAAAGGAAACCTTGGACCCTCCCAATTCTCAGAAGTCTAGGAGCACCCCACCCCCAGGGAAGAAGATCAGCGTGTAAGAGATAAGTGCATCCTCCAGCTCATCATGGATGGTCTCAGGATGCCACTCCTTGAACCCTCTGGAGCTGGGACTCTTCCCCACAGTGGGTCAGGCACCATGTTTGCAGCGGGTAAAGAATGACAAAGTGATCAGGTATCAATGTCTGTAGGTTTCTTTTTTATTTTTTTTGAGTTGGAGTCTCACTCTGTTGCCCAGACTGGAGTGCAGTGGCCGCTCCCGGCCACCACAGCCTCGACCTGCTGGGCTTCGGCGATCCTTCCGCCTCAGCCTTCCAAGTAGCTGGAACTACAGGCGCGCGCTACCACGCCCGGCTAATTTTTTTGATTTATTGTAGAGATGAGGTCTCACCAAGTTGCCCAGGCGGGTTTCGAACCCGCGGACTCAGGCAATCCACTCACCTCAGCCTCCCCAAGCGAGGGATCGTCTGTAGGTTTCTTACCAAATTGTTTCAGCCTTGGTCTTCTTGGTTGCAAGAAACAGAAACCAACTCATATCTAAACTAAAAGCTGATTTACTAAGATGCTACCAGGAACCTGAGGACTAGTGGAAGTCTTGGGAAAGGGCTAAAGGGGGGCCAGGAGCAAGAAGCTTGGGAAGGCTGCTTTTACAGACTGCGGCGTCCAAGCTCTCATCTCCCTGTTGGCCAAAGCAGCCACAGAGCTACCTGCCCCCATCCCCTTGCCCTGAAGCATCTGCTCAAGACCCAGAATGTTAAGAAAGAGTATTAAGTCACACACCCCCTTTCATGCTGCGCCACAAGTAAATGTCCCTTTGGCATCCACCTCCCTAAGGCCTTGTCCAGGGAGGAGTTATCAAAAGGAAGACAGGGGAACTATCAGGAAGGGTCGATAAACCACAGAATACAACGCTGTAGAATACTGTACCAGCCTCCCCACCAGGGCAGGGACTCGTTAACCCAGCGAGCCTTCCTCACCCCCTCAGCCCATCTTCCTGGGCCAGACACTGTGACTGACCATGGCTTAGGGTCTTTAAGAGCTACAGCAATGGCAAACTACCAGACACTTTGCATCATTATCTTGTAAATACTTCTAGATTCTTTTTAACTTTACTCACACATTCCAGAGATCCTTCTGCCTCAGCCTTCCAAGTAGCCAGAACTACAGGCATGCACTCACTACCAAGCCTGGCTAATTTTTGATTTATTGTAGAGACGAGGTCTCACCAAGTTGCCCAGGTGGGTCTCGAACCCGCGGGCTCAGGCAATCCACTCGCCTCAGTCTCCCAAAGTGCTGGGATTACAGGCTGAGCCACTGAGCCCAGCTGTCACATGTCATTTCAAGAAAGCACATGAGACCACCAAGATGAAAGAGGAGAGAAAAAAGAACTCCAAGGAAAACCAACATTCTAGTAGCAGGCAAAAGAAAAGAGACAGTAGAAGTCAATGTAAAAATAGAAAGAATGGGAAACAAATAGTTTTCATGTGAATTAAACATCTTTGTCAGAAGAGCAGTTAACAGCATGGGTAATTTGACAATTAAACTCTGCAAAAGAAAAGCAAGTTCCTGCCTCAGGATACAAGCAGCAGCATCCTTAGGAACCAGCAGAGAATGTAAAATTTACCTCTGTGTTGAAATTTCACAACCATACAGAGTGGTATGAGATTTTAGTTACTTTTCACCAAAATACCAGTCATTAAAAATGGGAAGGGGGAGTGGAAACGGCTATTCCCCCAAACCTCAATGGCATCAGCTGTGTAAGAACTCTGTTGTTAAATCAACATAAAATAAAGATGATTCAAGCAGCAGCAGGCCTCTCTTTTCAAGGCCAGATGTTTTCTTTCCAAACTTTAATTCAAGATTCCAGGCATCTAAACATAGTGAAAATGTTAAGAAAAAGCTGCAAACACACAAAAGCACCTAGTTGTTTTCAAGACTGACATATTTGACCAACACTAAGTACTCAGTTTTCTAGGAGGTAGAGTTTTTTTTTTAAATGTCTGTTTAGAAAAAGCTAAATTATAAAACAATACATTCCCAACAACAAGAAATGCCATTTCTTAAAATTTCAAGTGGCATACATAAAATTAAACTTCCTTTAATCTGATTGCAAAGATTGTTGACAATGTACTTCTTAAGGGAATTACCTTCAAGCAATTAATAATTAGGTCTACATGGTTCAAAGCAAGGAATTCCACAGAGAAAGGAGAAAAAAGTAAGTACAGCTGTACCTCCAGAAATAAGATTATTGCATGTTTTGGGCTACTGAGCGATCTTTTCCTTTATTTTCAATTCTCTCATTTCAATGTTTGTGCAACAAGAAAAAAATACCACTACACTTACAACTTTACAAGCTTATGTACAATTAGCACAGATAAATATCACCATGTTTACAAATTTGCAAGCATATGCACAATTAACACAGATAGATGCAGAATTTCATCAGCTTCAGAATCTGCGAGCCATAGCCAAAGAATCACCTTTACCTCTTTTGTAAGACCAAGGAGGACTTTCAGCTCCAAGGATTTGGGCCTCTACTCTTCCTGCCACCTCACCTCTGCAGGCTGTCCTAGCTCCTCTTCTTAGTGGCTGGTACCTGAACTCGAGATCATCCTCCTCCTCCTCCTACTCCTCCTCCTCCTCCTTCCCCCTCAGTTCTCCTTCCTCCTCAGGCCACTTTTACTAGGCTTTCATCTTTATCTCATTGCTAGTCTAACTCATGTGTCTGTGTGCTATTACCCAGGGGAAAAAAAGTCTGCCATACAGGATTATAATTAATTAATCTGATAAAGGCAACACTGTTAATGACGACTTAATGTGTAGCCCTCCCAGGCAACATCTGCACTTTAACTAAGGCCGTTAAAGAAAGAACAACAGAACCAGGAGGAAGATCCAATCTCTGAAATTGTCCCAACAGCTGGCTGGTCACCCACCCTCCTCTGCCTCTGGCCAGTCCTACCTAGGACCAATTATCTAGACTGGGCATTCTCCCAACCTCCTGCACTAATTCTCCATGACTCCCAGGAAATCATCTGCAGGGACGGGAAGGAAAAGCAAGACAGGGGGAATATTCTCAGCTGACAGAAAAAGCTAAGGTGGAAAGAAGTCAATGGGTGTGGAGGTCTCATTTTATATAATAAGTGTGCGGGGAATAAACTATGTACTAATTGGACACCCACGATGATTCCTTCCACCAAGTAAATAATTGCTTCCTCCTGTATGGGTATAAGTGAAGCATTGTATATTCCATCGCTTAAAGCTGTATTTGTTAAAAGAGAAACTTTTTATTTCTCTCAGGATAGTCCAACTTACAGCAAGTATTCCAAGAAACATAATGGCCAAAAAGCAACAGAGGCTTACTTCTTGTTCATGTTATAGTACTGCTGGGAGGGTGACCATGGCATGGCAGCCAATTCAATCATTCAGGAACCCAAGCTGATGAGCTCTGCCCTGGAGTCATCTTTATTGGAGGAAGGGATTAATATGGTGGGAATACAAAATGGTAGACATTGCTTCAGCTTGCATTCCACTGGGCAGAACAGTCATGTGGCCATATCTAGCTGCAAGGACAGCTGGGAAATGTAGTCCAGCAGTGTCCAAGAGGAGGAGGAGGAATAGACGCACATCCCTGCTGGCAGCATCTCTGCCAAGCTTGTGGGTTCAACTTCACACCTTGATTTTCTGCTACCAAGGAGTGAAGAAGTGAAGAAATGAAGTTTTATCACCGGGATATTCAACCTTCATCTTTCCCATTATCATCACTTCCTAAAATCACTTCTTAAAAACCCTATTCTGAATATCACAATGATGCAAAAAAGCTATTCCATTCATTAATATTATAAAAAGAAGAGATACTATTATTCAAAAAAATTAAATTTTTGGTGGAAAAGAGGAAATAATCACTTCCAGTGGGCTATAACTAGCACGGGTAATGTATTGGAGCTAGGCATTAGGTATATCTTTTAATTAAATGCTTTCCTACAAATCCCATACTAAACAGTCAAAATCAGTAACAAAATCTCCTAAAGACACATTAAACCCCTGCCATACAAAATCCAGCTTAAAGTCTTTCCATAGTAAATTGGTGCCTCAATACATTAACGGTATTTTTTATAGTTTTCCAAATTAGTAATGAATCAGGATTGAGTAGGGAAAGGGAGGAAAGGGAAGAGAGAAGAAATTTAAATTCACGAGAGCTAGTTTGACATGTTGCCTCATTTAATTCCCTTGACACTACAATAAAGTTGGAATGATTCTAGTTTGACAGACTGAGGATTAAGGATTAGAAAAGGTTAAGAATTGAGTGCAAGACCCAGCTCCAGATGCAAGCAAGCATGCCCTCTTCTTACCAGTGGTGCCTTTCCTTCCAAACTGGAAGCACTGTAGCCAGAATAGAGAATAGAGATGACCACCCTCACCCAGCAAAGCAAAGCAGGAATTCCCTCAACTAGTTGACTTCCCATTACTTTTCAATCTCCTCTACACCAGAAATTGACTTAAGCAGAGGAAAAGTTACTTCTGACAAGGGCATGGCTAGCCCCAAAAGAAGTAATCCAAAGCTATGGCCTTGAGTCCTCACGGAAACAGCCTTGCCAGATCAGTTATCCACCACCACAGAGTCTTCAAACAGCATTTTGGTTAACCTACTCTTCAATACCAGCAGAAGGCCAAGGAGCACTGCACATTTGAAGAAAGACTCTAACAGGGAAAAGAGAAGCCAAAACAAACAAAAAATGTAGAGCTAAGAACCTGAATCTGCTGGGCTCGGTGGCTCAGCCTGTAATCCTGCACCTTTGGGAGGCTGAAGGGAGTGGATTGCCTGAGCCCGCGGGTTCGAGACCCGCCTGGGCAGCGAGACCTCATCTCTACAATAAATCAAAAAAAATCAGCTGGGCATGGTAGCGTATGCCTGTAACTCCGTCTACTTGGAAGGCTGAGGTGGAAGTATCGCCAGAGCCCAGCAGTCGAGGCTGCGGTGGCCAGAAGCGGCCACTGCACTCCAGTCTGGGTGACCGAGTGAGACTCCAACTCAAAAAATCAAAAAATAAAAAATAAAAATAAATAAAAAGCTAGACATGGGCTCACATCTGTAATCCCAGCACTCTAGGAGGCCAAGGTGGGCGGATTGCTTGAACCCAGAAGTTCAAGACCAGCCTAGGCAACATAGCAAGACCTCATCTCTACCAAATAAGAATAAAAAATTTAAAAAACACTAGCCAGGCATGGTGGTGCACACTTGTAGTCCTAGCTGTTAGGGAGACTGAGGCAGAAGGATCACCTAAGCCCAGGAGGTCAAGGTTGCAGTGAGCCGTGATCGTGTCACTACACTCCAGCCTGGGTGACAGAGTGAGACCTCGGTTCAAAAACGTCACTGTCAGCCGGGCTTGGTGGCTCAGCCTGTAATCCCGCGCCTTTGGGAGGTTGAGGTGAGTGGATTGCCTGAGCCCGTGGGTTTGCCCGCCTGGGCAGCGAGACCTCATCTCTACAATAAATCAAAAATTAGCCGGATGTGGTCGCATGCGCCTGTAATTCCGGCTACTCGGAAGGCTGAGGCGGAAGGATCGCCAGAGTCCAGCAGGCCGCTCCCGGCCACCGCACTCCAGTCTGGGCGACAGAGTGAGACTCCAACTCAAAACAAAAAAACAAAAAAACAAAAAAGAACCTGAATCTATGCGGAAAGAGGACATTTTTAGAAACCAGCTTAGAAATGTCAGAGATATGAGAGAAGAACCTGAAACAAGATAAGTATGATATGAAAAAGAAATGTTTGAGAAACAAAAAAAGTTTAGAATTTGAAAAAAAATGAGTGGATAGATTTTAAATTCAATGGCATTTGAAGGACTAGAAGATGAGGTTGAACAAAATATCTCAGGAAGAACAAAAATACAAAGAAATGAAAAATAAGAGAGCTGCATGCATGTCTGTAGTCCCAGCTACTTGGAAGGTTGAGACAGGAGGATCACTTGAGGCCAGGAATTTCAGTTTGAGGCTGCAGTATGCTATAATTGCACCTGTGAATAGTCACTGCACTTTGGCCAGAGCAACATAGCAAGACCGCCTCATTTAAAAAGAAGAAGAAAGGACGGGCATGGTGGTTCATGCCTATAATCCCAGCACTTAGGGAGGCTGAAGTGAGAGGATTGCCTGAGCCCATAGGTTTGAGACCAGCCCAGGCAACTTGGCGAGACCTCATCTCTACAATAAATCAAAAAATTAGTCAGGCATGCTGGCATGTGCCTGTAGTTTCAGCTACTTGGAAAGCTGAGGCCGAAGGATCATCTGAGCCCAGCAGGTTGAGGCTGTGGTGGCCGTGAGCATGCCACTGCCCTCCAGCCTGGGCAACAGAGTCAGACTCCAATTCAAAAAAAAAAAAGAAGAAAATAACAAAAAGCGAGAGAAAAATCGAGTCAGTACAAAAGATAAGAAACAGAAGTATTTGATCTCCCTCCAGCAATACTGTGTACCAGCAGAGAATGGATACCACATTCAGAGTGCTGAAGAACAACTGTCTCCAAGGAAGCCTATACCCAAATCATCCATTTATTGTCAAGATAAAAATCATGACAGTTTCAGACAGAGAAGGTCTCAAAAGATGATCTCCTGTGTGTCTGAATATATTAAGATATGTCTCACCACTGGGGAGGATTTGAGGGATGAATCAATGATAAATGCATAGAAAACAAAGCAAGAAAACAAAACCATCCTTAATCCTAGTGACTATAAAAATGCGTGCAGGAAAAAGAATCATAGTATGGACCCCCAGACTCAGCAATGATAGCATTAGTAATCAAAATAATGTAAATACTGAATATTGTTAACCAAACACTTCTTAGGAGACAATATTTTTCCCTAGGGTAGGGGTCCCCAACCCCCAGACCACGAACTGGTACCGGTCTACGGCCTGTTGGAAACTGGGCCGCACAGCAGGAGGTGAGCAGTGGGCAAGTGAGCAAAGCTTCATCGTATTTATAGCTGCTCCCCATCACTAACATTACTGCCTAAGCTCCACCTTCTGTCAGATCAGGCATTAGATTTCCATAGGAGTATAAACCTTATTGTGAACTGCATATGCAAGCGATCTAGGTTGCGTGCTCCTTATGAGAATCGAATGCCTGATGATCTGAGGTGGTGATGCTAGGGTACTGGGGAGCGGCTGCAAATACAGATTAACATTAGCAGTGAGGTTTGACTGCACAGAGACCATGATAAATCAATTGCTTGCAGACTCATACCAAAATAATTTCATAATAATGATTTTATTATATATATCAATGTAATAATAGAAATAAAGTACATAATAAATGTAATGCATGTGAATCATCCCAAAACCATCCTCCCACTCACTCCCCAGTCCATGGAAAAATTGTCTTCCACAAAATCGGTTCCTGATGCAAAAAAGGTTGGGGACCACTGCCCTAAGGGGCATCTGGCAATGTCTAGAGATGTGTTTGGTTGTCACACTGTGTGGAAGGATACAACCAGCATCAAGTGGGAAGAGGCCAGGCATGCTGCTAACATCCTATAGTCCACAGGATAACCCCACAACAAAGAATTACTGAGCTTCAAATGTCAATAATGCCAAAGGTAGAAAACCCACTTCTAACCCAAATGGTGATGGAATTACATTAGTAGTATGGAGGCCAAGAGATGTGCCTAAGAGGTTGGGGGAAGGTGAGTGGGCACTGGAGAAATGTGGAAAAAGGCTAAATTCTAATCTACAGTGAGAACAAACCAACAAACAAAATAGCAGCAATCTACAATGGAAACTATAATTGAGGGATACTGAGGGAAATACCAAAAGAAATCAGCTGAAAAGCTTCAACAGCTGTCTCTGGGGAGGGGGGGAAATGCCAGTATATAACAAGCCCTGAAGAACCATTTGATCATTTATGCCTAATTTATACCATGCAAGAGCCACTTTGATCAAATAAAAACAAAACTTATAAAAGATACACTAACACTTCACCCCTTCCCTTCTGTAAGAAAGAATGGTGCCTTCCAAGGGCACAGAACATACCCTGCCTGGGTTCTTGTTGATCTTCACAATTTGCCTTTGATCTGAAAGTCTTAAAGCCACCTTTTGCCAAAAGAAAGATAATCCCAACCCTGCCTAGCCAATCCAGAACACTGTTTTTCCTCCTTCTCCATCCAACAGAAGCAACTCTCACTGCCCAATACTTAATACCCTGGGGATTTTAAAAACAACCCGGGGTTCCTCATCCAGAAAAAAATCTTACCTTTGCTTTGCAATTCAGAGCACCCTACTTTTGAGGTTCAACCAAATGACATTAGTTCAATAGTTTGTTTTTTGTTTTTTGAGTTGGAGTCTCACTCTGTCACCCAGACTGGAGTGCAGTTGCCGCTCCCGGTCACTGCAGCCTCGACCTGCTGGGCTCCCGGTCACTGCAGCCTCGACCTGCTGGGCTCCTGCGATCCTTCCGCCTCAGCCTTCCAAGTAGCTGGAACTACAGACGCGCGCTACCACGCCTGGCTAATTTTTGACTTATTGTAGAGATGCGGTCTTGCCAAGGTGCCCAGGTGGGTCTCGAACCCGCGGGCTCAGGCAATCCACTCACCTCAGCCTACCAAAGACGCGGGATTACAGGCTGAGCCACAAAACCCGGCTCAATAATTTTTTTTTTAATGATACATGATGGTCCTTCTACTAAGACATGTTTCCCCAAAGAGAGAAGCCAGAACATTCACATCCATAATTGGAACAGGTTTCATCTAATACAGGACACAAATACTGAATCCAACAAGGTAAAGGAAACCAATTATTTCAGAATATACCCTCCCTGTATCTGATACTAGCAATGCTTTGTAAAGCCCTGAAAAAGCAAAATGCAACCCAGAGCTCTTTCAAAATCCTTCAAGTGGGTTAAAGTTTTCAGCTTGCATGTGTAGGAAGGGCCGTGGCCTGCTGAAACCTGCAGGATTTCTCCTCAAAGTGTTGCCCCACTCTGGACTACAGTATTTGAAAGTAAAAGTAGTAAGATCTGACTACAAAGTCTATTCAGCCTTTATACCCTAAAACGATCTTGTAGAATGTTTCCACTGCACCCGGTGTGTGAGAAGAAAAGTTCACAAAGCCCTGACCCTAAGAACTTGGACACAAATCCAGGTTTATTTGCATGCTGACACAAAACAACTTTGGCAAGGGGACAATGCCAAAAGGCTTTCCAAAGAGAAAAACCAGCCCTTCCCCTATGGGGGCCAGTATCATTGGCCATGAAAGATAAAGGTGGGTTAAGAAATCCCAGCTCATTATGACCAGGGGAAAACTACCATTTGTTATGAGTCTTTCATGGCATACTCTTCCACAGTGAGCTCTTGGGCAAACTAGTTTTCTTTTTTTCCCAAAAGACAAATGTTAGGACGTGTTAATAAATACTCATAACTGAGCCACGAAGACCGAATTCATCCTAGTACAGAAATACGATGCACAGCTTATGTTTATAGCTTTTCATAATCGTTGAAGCCTCTGGATTTATAAGTGTGAGTCAAGCTAAATTAATGTCTAAGAGAGGAAGAATCTTCCAGGAGTTGAACCTCAAAGCCCCAGCTACCAACCCTTGGAATAGGACTTCAGGCACGTTGCCTGACTCCCCACCCCCTTGCAGAAAACATCTCTAGAGAACAAGGATTAGAATTCAGCAAGGCCAAGTGAATTTGCAGGCTGGGAAAAGGTAATAAAGCTGTACTTGAAAGCCAGTTGGCAAGGCAGGTCTACCAACTGAAAGGGTCTTTCAGCACAGGAAAGAAAGCTTACCTCTTGTTTTTAACCATACTATTAATTTTTAAATACAAATGAGCCTTTAGAATTGCACTCATCCTGATAACTTGAGAAAACACTGTAGTTGGCATCAGAAAGTGAGTGGGATTTTACAATTCAGAGTCACTGCAGCCACAGCACCTGAGCTTGGCTGAGGCAGGAGGACCCAAGCCTTCACACCCACCAGTTAGTTCTCAGACACCTGGAGAAGCCGTAGCACTGCTCAACACAGATGCTAACTGTGCGTTGCATCTAAACACAGAAATCAACACACATCCATCAAGTTTCAATCCATCAGCTCCTGATCCACTACCTAATTCAATGGATTTCTCTTTTTTTTTTTTTTTTTTTTGAGTTGGAGTCTCACTCTGCCGCCCAGACTGGAGTGCAGTGGCCGCTCCCGGCCACCGCAGCCTCGACCTGCTGGGCTCCGGCGATCCTTCCGCCTCAGCCTTCCA
>NW_007047568.1:173267-178853 GCF_000164805.1 Carlito syrichta
CCAAGTTGCCCAGACGGGTCTCAAACCCGTGGGCTCAGGCAATCCACTCACCTCAGCCTCTCAAAGGCACAGGATTACAGGCTGAGCCACCGAGCCCGACTGGATTTCTCTTTTTCAAAAGCCCTTTCTAATATTTGAGCAAGAGCTTGGATGGCTCTTGGGGGTCCAATAAAAGGACATACGACATAACTACTTATCCCGACCAGGGTCACTGCTCTTCCCCAGTCCCTAGGTCACCAATGAAAATGACTATGAGCCGGGTGCAGTGGCTCAAGCCTGTAATCCTAGCACTTTGGGAGGCCAAGGCGAGAGGACTGCCTGAGCCCACAGGTTCAAGAACAGCCTGGGCAACTTGGCGAGACCTCATCTCTATGATTAAACAAAAAAGTAGCCAAGCCTGGTAGCATGCACCTGTAGTTCCAGCTACTTGGAAGGCTGAAGTGGAAGGATCACCTGAGCCCAGCAGGTCAAGGCTGCAGTGGCCATGAGCATGCTACTGCACTCCAGCCTGTGTGACAGAATGAGACTCTGAGATCACAGCTGGACTGCAGCCTTAACCTCCTGGGCTCAAGCAATCCTTCCGCCTCAGCCTCCTGAGTAGTTGGGATTAAAGGTACACACCACAATGCCTGGCTAACTTTAAAAAATGTTTTGAGCCAGGCTTGGTGGCTCAGCCTGTAATCCCAGTGCTTTGGGAGGCTGAGGTGAGTGGATTGCCTGAACCCACGGGTTTGAGACCCACCTGGGCAACTTGGCGAGACCTCATCTCTACAATAAATCAAAAATTAGCCAGGCGTGGTAGCACGCGCCTGTAGTTCCAGCTACTTGGAAGGCTGAGGTGGAAGGATCGCTGGAGTCCAGCGGGTCAAGGCTGCAGTGGCCAGGAGCGTGCCACTGCACTCCAGTCTGGGCAACAGAGACTCCAACTCAAAAAAAATGAAAATAAAAATAAAAATAAAAATGTTTTGTAGGCCAGCCTCAGTGGCTCAGCCTGTAATCCCAGCACTTTGGGAGGCTGAGGCGAGTGGATTGCCTGAGCCCATGGGTTCAAGATCAGCCTGGGCAACTTGGCGAGACCTCATCTCTACAATAAATCAAAAATTAGCCAGGCGTGGTAGCACGCGCCTGTAGTTCCAGCTACTTGGAAGGTTGAGGTGGAAGAATCGCCAGAGTCCAGCAGGTCGACGCTGAGGTGGCCGTGAGTGTGCCACTGCACTATAGCCTGGGCAGCAGAGTGAGACACCAACTCAAAAAAAAAAAAAATGTTTTATAGAGACAGGGTCCTACTATGTTACCCAAGCTGGTCAAATGATCCTCCTGCCTTGGCCTCCCAAAGCGCTAAGATCCAGGCATGAGCCTGGCCATGAAGCCCTCTTTTCAAAGCACTAAGGAAGGGACATTAGGTGTGTGAGGACTCCATCACCAACCATCAGCCTTTGCCCTGTGCTCTCTGCTATCATGGCCTCAAGCCACCTGATTGTGTACCCTACAAAATGTGCCCTGATTCTGCCTTTGGCATTCACACTACAAAGGACATTTCAAATCTCTGTCTCCTATCCAGTAAAATGTTCTAATAGTCTGAAGCCCCTAGGGAGGGTGAGTTAGGTGGGGGAACCCCCAAGCATCCCAGGCAATCCTACCCCCTTATTAGGACGGTTCAATTTTCCAAAGGCAACCTGAAAGTCAGTGGATTCCAGGAGCTGCCCTTGGGGCCAGGCCAGGCCCACTTTAATGTCTTCTTTAGTCCTTTTGGCTAAGGCTTTCAGCATTCTTGGGGGGGCGGGCAAGTTAAGAAATGGTGAACAGGAGGGGCTGGTGCTTCATTCCTTCCTTCCCTTAACAAACATTCCTGAGGCCACGGGGGTCCTGCTGACACCCAGCTGGTGTATTTAATGCTTCCTAATGAATCCCCCAAACAGCTTTGTGGAATGCAAGCCACTCTAGTGACATTTTAGAAATCAGCTCTCTCCCCTCCCCCTCTCTGAAGATTTCCATTGGTTGACCTGATGGGGACAGGAACCTGCAAAAATAATGCCAGGATCACATTTATCTACTGCCTCTACCTACACAGGTCCTAAGAGGTGCTACAGCAATGTGTAGTCTTGGAAACACTGACAAGTCACAGCTTCCTAGGACGTAGACATTATTCTGACACCCTCACAGCAGTGTGCAAAAATGGGTTTGAGTGTAATTTTTCACTAACCGTAGCAAAATTTTAAGCTACAGATCAGCGGAAACATACTGAGTCGTTATGAGTTCTGTTGCCATCTGTCAGCAGAGGTCTCGTTGGGCTTCATGTATGCATCCCAAATTCCCAAAATGCTACTCCTCCTGAAGTTAGTGACCCTTTAACTTCAAACTGTACCCAGAGAAAAGTCAGGCCTGAGCCAAACAGCCTCTGTGAATGCCCATGAAACACCGCACTTGGGAGTTCCTGCTTTAATTTCCTTTCTCCAGCTACAAAAATGCAGATGAAGCAAGTATTTGTTTGAGTTTTACTGTGTAAATAAAGCCTATTCTCCGGGCCAGCGCTTGGGAAGAAAACAGCCCTCTGCGCAAACACTTGCAATGCCAGGGGCCTCCAAACACACCATCTCAAGGCCAGTGTCTTCACAAAGAAATAAGCACTGAGTTTTAAAAGCACAAGTCCTTTGAGAGCAAAGGTGATACATGGTTAATCTAACCAAAGTGCCTCGAATCCAGGGTGATTTTGCCCCCAGGGGATATTTGGCAAAGCCTGGAGACATTTTTGTCATCACACCTGAAAAGAGGTGCCAGTGGCAGAGAAGACAGAAGCCAGGGAGACGACTGCACATACCACACAGGACCCCCGCACAGAGACTGATGCTGCCCAGAACGTCTACCGTGCCAAGGCTGACAAGCTCTCACCCGACAGACGTGATAAAAGTTATTCAATGTGGCACGCAAGACATCCCAGACTCAAGCAGATGGCATGGACTGGAGGCGAGCGGCAGGGACAGACAGTTCCAGGGTCTCATTCTAAGAACCCTTCCAAGGACTCAACAATTTGTGACCTCAGGGCACATCTTCCTGGGCCATAGCTGTTTCATCTATAAAATGGGCTAATAAAAATTCTCCAGCAGAAGATCAGCACCAAAGCAGCCTTGTTTTTGACACCTCTTCAACTTCTAACACACGCACTCCTATAAGGCTTTCAAATGACACCATCGTTACTGTAAGGAGAATGTGTCCTCTTAAATTGGCTTGAGTTACTCACAAATCAGAGTCTGTTAAATAGAAAGTGAGTTGTATAATATCCCAGGACTCTAATAAGTATTTAATTATAAGTTTTTTTGAATTAAAAAAAAACTATGAGAACAATTCTTATTTAATGACCCCCAGTGACTTTTCAATAGCAATTGGGAGAGTAAGATTCAAAGTTTGGATTAATTCTGGGGGTGGAATGATTTTCCCCAGTCTCTATCACAACAATTTCCCACTCCAAGTGGTCATCCATGGACACGTTTTCCCTCCCTTTTTTCTAATAACGTGACAGTTAATTCCCAGCTGTCAGGTTGTAGGCAAGCCTCACTGATGATGATCATCCAGGAGAAAAGACAGGTTTGTAAAATACAATACAATGTGTGGTTAAAAGTATGTGCAAGTGTGAGCACGTACATGTATGCATGAAAATGCAGTACAAAAGTCTCAAACTGTCCTGAATCTTCTCCATCCTAAGCAACGAAGCCACAATTGCCCAGTCACATTGGAGCATGTATGAAAACTAAACATCAGTTTAAGGGAGATATTTAGCCATATCTCAGACAGATAGGAATCACAAACATCTCTATTTCTGCAAAACTCTGAAGCACAATCTGCGAAGGCTACTACATACACTGCTCCTTATCTAGCCACAAAAACTCTCCAAACAAAAACCTTAGCAACTGCCCTGAGAGCAAACTGAAAGGCAGAATCCCAATCAGGAGCAAGCTGCCCCAGCTGCTCTGAAAAGGTCCTGGTGTGTGTCCGCAATCTACCTCCATCAGTTCCCAGAACGTGAGCCTCTCCAACAGGGAGAACTAGAACTGCACTTAGGATACACCACAGTTTCTAGAACTTGGGATACCTGAGGAAAGGAGGAGGGGCTTTGGGTCTTCTCCAGTTACTGGCGAATAAACTGAACTTTAGAGTTGAAAGTGACTTCCAACATCCTTAGACTGCACAAGACCAAACAGCAAGACTTCATTCACCTTGAATAATGGTTTACAGCTTATTCCGTCTGCTATAAGACAAGTCGGAAGAAGAGGTGTGGAATCGTGTGTTTGTTTTTTTTTTAAGAAATACACAAAATGCTGAAGATCTGAGTAACTTGCCTAACATCTTTTTCATTGTTATCAGAAATGGGCCCTAAAATCTTTATTAAAAAGGCACACGTTAATATGTTTTGAGAATTGCAGAAGAGTGCCCTGACTGGGCAAGGTGTACCCACTTTATAACTGCCCACCATCTTTTCAAAGAACCCGACTTGATAAGAGATTACACTCGGGTTAAATTTATAACAATGACAACCTCTTTCCTGAGTTCATCAAAAAGTTAGTGCACTGCTCAAAAAGTCTCCCAGCAAAGTCTAATTTTGTAAATATAAAAAAGAGAGAAAATACAGAAAAGTTTGGTATCTCATTAGCTCTTTGAACAACAAAGCCATTCCATTTCCCAAACTGATTACCAGTGGGGCCGGTTACGAATCACTTAATTTCTTCCTGCTGTGGTGAGGCAGGAAAGCAGAGAAAACCAGTAAGTCACCTTCAAACGCTTCTGGTAGTCAAGAATTTTTACATTTTAAAGGAAAGTTTTCCCCTAAGAATGGCCTGATTCAACCCATCCCAGAGAAACTGACCACTAGACACCTTTAACCAGAAAAAAAACAGGGTGACTGGATTGTTTGTGTTTGTTTTTACAGGTTTATACAGGTTCGGCTGGTAAGTTTCCAGATGGATTTTGTTTTGAGACAAGAGAATTCAATGTTCTAAAGCAACCACACACACACAACATTCCTGATAATACACATCAGGAATTTCTTTATTATTGGAACTCATTCTTACTCTTATAAAGTACGCTTTAAGGTTAAAGTTTTTGCAGGTATCCGATGCGCAGTGGGTCTAGGACTGGAAGCAGAAAGTCAGTAAATATTGATGGGCTGATGGGAATCGAGAAGCTGCACTGGCGGCAGCTGCCAGTCTGGGTTTCGTAAGTGATAAAAGGTGCAGGTTCAAGCAGTGCGGGACCAGGGACCCCAAAGAGGCAAACACAGGCTGGGAAGGGCTCTGTCCACTCCCGGCTCGTGGGCATGTTCCTTCCCTGACCTCTGGACAGCCCCGCAGGTGCAGGCCGCCGCTGGCGAACCCAGGAGTGACAGAGGACCCTGCCAGGCCCCTTCCCGGAGGGGGAGGGGAAGGGGACCCGGAACAAGAGCCATTTAAACAGGCACTGGGAGCCGCCGGATGGCTGCAGGGTGACGCCGGGACCACACACCCACGCCTGTCCCGTCCGCCCAGGTCCCCGCAGGTGACCCGGCAGACGGGCGTTCCAGAGCCGGGGGCGCGAGCGGGCCGGCCCCCCCGGCGC
>NW_007047568.1:179787-184498 GCF_000164805.1 Carlito syrichta
TGAGCCCCTGGCCTGCTCCATCTTGGAGCGTGCGGCCCGCCCAGCGCCCCTGTCTTTGTTCCCACCGATCGCGGGCTGCGGGCGGCCGCGCAGGTGAAGGCGGAGGCGCCGCGGGAGGCCCCCTCGTGCCTGCGCTGCCGCAGCTTTGTCCCCAGCCCCGGGGCGTTGGGACGGCGGGTCCCGAGAACCTTCACCGCACACCCACAACTGTCCCGGCCCTGGCTGCGCAGCCGGAGCAAGGCGCGAAGCCCCATAAAGCGCTGACCTGCCTGGGGAAAGGTGCTCGGAAAGCCCAGGAGGAGAGGGCCCTTGCCTGGTCCCCGCGAGGCTTTCATACTCTCCCACGGATTCTCTCCTGCAGCTGGATGAAAGGCCTCTTGCTGGCTCTGCCTATAGCCATAGCTCAGAAAGCCTTTCCGCTCCAACACTGTTTTTACGTTCGCAGAGTGGTGCCACAAGTTCTTAATGTCTGTCCCAAGTTTACATCCCCTGCAAAGGGAAAGTGTTGGTCTGGATGAAAGTTTGTAAACAGAAGAGATGCCTCTTCCTGCTCCTTTTCAGTTTCCTTAAAACTCTGATCTAAAGATACATCTGCATTGATAGGTTTTCACATTTTTTGCAAAAAAAAAAAAAAGTTTTTTCATTGCAGTTTATATATATGTAGCTGGACACTGGTGAATACCCGTTACTCAAAGCGGCTCTATCCAGCCCTTGTAAGAGGTGACATGCTGGAAGGAAGCGGCAAGGCTGAGCCAGGGAAGCACTAGACCCAGAGAATCGGGGTCTTTGGGCTTTGCTACTGTCAGGCTGGGACAAGGAGTCTGAATCTTCACTCAGTTTCTTCAGAGATCAAGTGAGAGATTTGTACTCTATGGCTATCGTTTTGAATCCCATCCAGCCAATTGAAATAGGAGTCCAAACTCCCCTCGCACCTGTCGTGGCGCTGGGCACATGGTTATTGCTCCATAAATAACTTCCAAACTACAGTCTTCAGCACCCTCTAGTTAGAAGAATGAGGCGATTTTTTTCTTTTTCTTTTTTTTTCTTTCTTTTTTTTTTTTTTTTTTTTTTTGAGTTGGAGTCTCACTCCGTGGCCCAGGCTGGAGTGCAGTGGCATGCTCATGGCCACCCCATTGTTGACTTGCTGGGCTCCGCGATTCTTCCACTTCAGCCTTCCAAGTAGCTGGAGTTACAGGCGCACGCTACTGCACCCGGATAATTTATTTTTTATTTTTTTATTTTTGTAGAGACAATGTCTTGACAATCTGCCCGGGCTGGTCTCGAAACCATGGGCTTAGGCAATCCACTCACCTCAGCCTCCCAAGTGCTGGGATTACAGGCTGAACCATTGAGCTCGGCCTTTTTCTTTTACAGGCTCACGCCTGTAATCCCAACACTTTGGATGGCCGAGGCTGGAGGATTGCTTGAGTCCAGGAGTTTGAGACCAGCCTGGGCAACACAGTGAGACCCCGTCTCTCAAGAAAAAAAAATCAAAAAATTAGCCAGGCGGAGTAATGCGTGGCTGTAGTCCCAGATACTAGGGAGACTGAGGCAGGAAGATTGTTTGAGCCCATGAGGTTGAGGCTGTTGTGAGTTGTGATCATGCCTCTGCACTCCAGCCTGGATGACAGAGAGAGACCTTGACCCCCCCAAAACAAGATTTAAGAAATGTGCCTTTTGGAACAAATCTCAGGTATATCTTGACTGTGGTCGTGGTCACTCAAATCTCCACATATTGATTAAATTACACAGAACTAAGTACATAGATGAGCGTATGTGAAACTGGAGAAGTTCAAATAAACTTGGTGGATTGTATCACTGTCTGTATCCAGGTTGTGGCATTGTGCTGTAGTTCCCTAAGGTGTTACTATTGGAAGAGACAGGTGAAGTGTGCACAAGATGTCCCTGTATTATTTTAAAACTACATGTGAATCTATAATTCTCTCAAAAAGAAATGGATTGATATGATAAACCAATAGATTAAGACCATATAAATAGACCTAGTACACTTATTAGAGTTTGCATACATCTCCTTGTCCCAAAATAGTCCATACTTCCCTCACCTCCCCACCAAGCTGGTATAGGTTTAAGCCTAAACTCTTACCTGGGGTTGAAATTCAGAGCACTAGATTCACTATAATGTAGAGACAACAATGTCATTGTCTCCATAAATTAAGCTTTATTTTATGCAGCCCCAAGGTCATCTTTCACATTTTATGCTTATTGCATAATCATTGTTAGATTACCCATTCTACTTGAAAGGGTTCTACTGCACCACTGCACTCCAGCCTGGGCGACAGGGTGAAACCCTCTCTCAAAAAAAAATTAATTAAACAATAAAGACTCCAGCTTACATCATTGGAATATAAGGCTGCTGTCTATAAGGACATTAATATGCTGAAAGGGACTGGATCAAGACTTGTGTGGCCTGCTAGGAGACAGATGTCCACTCAGACTCAAATCCTTTCATCAGCCGGGCTCGGTGGCTCAGCCTGTAATCCCATGCCTTTGGGAGGCTGAGGTGAGTGGATTGCCTGAGCCCGCGGTTTCGAGACCCGCCTGAGCAACTTGGCAAGACCTCATCTCTACAATAAATCAAAATAAGCCGGGCGTGGTAGCGCGCGCCTGTAGTTCCAGCTACTTGGAAAGGCTGAGGCGGAAGGATCACCGGAGCCCACCAGGTCGAGGCTGCGGTGGCTGGGAGCGGCCACTGCACTCCAGTCTGGGTGACAGAATGAGACTCCAACTCTAATAAATAAATAAATAAATAAATCCTTTCATCAACATTCTTGAGGTTATTATACAGTTGAGCACGTCTGTCTGTGCTGTCATCAAACCTAGACTTCTATGTTGTGTTTGTTATATCATCACAAGACACTGACAAATGTCTTGTAAAAATATCAACGTCTTGTGAGTGAAGAACACCCCAATTTATCAGCCTTGCACCCCCTTTGGGAGAGTTTAGTATGACACTGAACCAGTACGTGGAGTCCTAGTGGTGACAGGTTTTCTGAGAACTCATAACTCAGCTGGAATTTCCAAAGGTGAAACATATTTGTCGGCATTTGGCATTTGTCCTTTTGGAAAGCCGGGTGGTAGGGGGGTGGCGTGTTTGTGCTCAGAGAACACTAGGGTGAGCATATCCTCTTCTGGACCTGCAAAACTATGGCCCGTGAGCTCCTATATTAGGAGTTTGTTACACTTTTTCAAATCTGAGGCTTCTTTCCTGTGAGAGAGAAGAGATGGGTGAAATTGAAGGTAGTTCTGCTTTCACTTGTCAACAGTGAATGCATTAATCAATGAATAAAAAGCAAATTAACCAACTTTCAGGGACTTAATCAATAACTAATCCTCTTTATGAAGTAGAGCTCAAGTTATGTTAATTTTTTGCTCTAACAAGAAAAGAGATTTATACTCATTATAAAGTGGGGCGGAGGATGGAGTTCCAAAAATTTACTTTTACATTTCAAAATAGTGGCTCATCAAGGTCGAGCTTTCCAGAAAACCTTTTAATGTGATATTTTACAAAAGGAAATATGAGCCATTTCTTACTGGGCCCATGGTGCACCTGGGTTAGGGTCCCTGTGAATTCAGGCTGGCAGAGGATCAGACACGATCAGAGAGCTCTAGAGTGATGCAGCGAGTTTGCCCTTTATTGCCAAGGTTTGCCATCTTATTCTTGAGTTCTGCAAGCTGTTATTATAAACATTGGGATGTAAGATAGCTGTACATCTTGTACCAGTGATAAAGGCTGAATGCTAAACCACCACACGCTACCACCTCCCCCATCTGACCTTGTCATGATCTTACACTGATCTTTTGTGTTGGTTGACATATTTATAGATCTCCAGGGGAGAGATTTCCTCTTTCTCTTGGGGCAAGGAAGGAATTACTTGGTCTCTACCCATGCCTGGCACCATTATCCTATGACTTTCACGTTTGGAGTTTGTATCTAGGGCCTAATACTTTTCACTAAGGAAGAAAAGTGGCCACAGCAACTAAAACATAATCACTATCATTCACAGAGTACCTACTATGTGCCAAGCACATTATACAAGTGGACTCAAGTCCTCTCAGCAAACTTGCTTGGTGTATACATCACCCCATTTTACAGAGGAAGAAAACTGAGAGACCCAAAGTTCTCCATGAAAAACACCTGCTCTTCCACTCACAGGCACAAAAGCCTCTGCTGGAGCCAGTATCAGGCACTTCTCACTGAGTGGGTGTATTGAGGTTCTTCTGTAAGACATTTGAGACACTTGGCCACCTTTAGAGATTCCCTTGACCTGCAGACACCAAGCACCGAACAAGAAAGAGACTGAAGCTTACCAGTGAGTCAGCTTTGCTTAGAAACTGGACGTTCACTTAGGGTTGTTGGAGTTCCAATACTTTTGCCTTGAGGACATGTTCTTTGAAATGTTTTTTACTTTTTTATTTATTTTATTTATTTTTTTGAGTTGGAGTCTCACTCTGTCACCCAGACGGGAGTGCAGTGGCCACTCCTGGCCACTGCAGCCTCGACCTGCTGGGCTCCAGCAATCCTTCTACCTCAGCCTTCCAAGTAGCTGGAACTACAGGCGGACGCTACCACACCTGGCTAATTTTTGTAATTTACTGTAGAGATGAGGTCTCGCCAAGTTGCCCAGGCGGATCTCGAACCCGCAGGCTCAGGCAATCCACTCACCTCAGCCTCCCATAGCACGGGATTACA
>NW_007047568.1:185145-186542 GCF_000164805.1 Carlito syrichta
TGGCCGGGAGTGGCCACTGCACTCCAGTCTGGGTAACAGAGTGAGACTCCAACTCAAAAATAAAAGTAAAAATAAATAAAAAATAAAAAAACAAAAAAGTTATTATATAAAAGGCCAAATTTCTTGCCTGGCAACTAAAAAGACTAAATAAATAAATGATGGTTTTATATATAGAGAGAAAGAGAATTATATAATATCTGTATTATATAATAGAAATATAGACACACATCATTATGTAATTTTTCAAATCAGGAGTACTGATAAAGAGAATACTTGGCTGGAGCTACTGTAAAGGGTTTTTGCTTTTTTCTTTTTTGAGTTGGAATCTCACTCTTGTCGCCCAGGCTGGAGTGCAGCGGCATGCTCACGGCCACCGCAGCCTCAACCTGCTAGGCTCTGGCGATCCTTCTGCCTCAGCCTTCCAAGTAGCTGGAACTACAGACACCCAACTAGTCTTTGTGATTTATTGTAGAGTCGAGGGCTCACCAAGTTGCGCAGGCTGGTCTTGAACCCCCGGGCTCAGGCAATCCTTTCGCCTCAGCCTCCTAAAATGCTGGGATTACAGGCCGAGCCACCGCACCCAGCCAGTTTTTACAATTTAAAATATAACTTTAGAAAGCCATTGACTATTTTTTGTATTTTTTTTTTTGAGTTGGATTCTCACTATGTCTCCCAGGCTGGAGTGCAGTGGCAAGCTCACAGCCACTGCAGCCTCGACCTCCTGGGCTCAGGCAATTCTTCCACCTCAGCCCTCCAAGTAGCTGGAACTGTAGGCGCACACCACCGTGCCTGGTAATTTTTTGATTTATTGTAGAAACAAGGTCTCCCTAAATTGCTTGAACCCCTGGCCTCAGGCAATCCTCTTGCCTCCACCTCCCAAAGTGCTGGGATTACATAAATGAGCCACCGTGCCCAGCTATTTTTTAATCTTAATAAAATAGCCAATAAGTGTGTTTCTTGTGCAGTTTTTACTTGCTCCATACTGGGGAGGGGTTGTCAAAGAATGTAAAGGAAGCAGAAAGTATGAAGCATTAACTCTTGCTGGGAAAAGTCAATGAGATCTCAGGAAAAAAATCGCAGCACAATTAGGTGCTAAACCACTTTCAACTAGGAAAGTTTCAACAGGAGAGAAATTAAAGAAGAGAAGAAATCAAAAGATGAATAAAGCCGGATTTGGTGGCTCAGCCTGTAATCCCAGCGCTTTGGAAGGACGAGGTGAGTGGATTGCCTGAGCCCACGGGCTCGACACCCGCCTGGGCAACTTGGCAAGACCTCATCTCTACAATAAATAAAAAATTAAAGCCGGGCTCGGTGGCTCAGCCCATAATCCCGTGCCTTTGGGAGGCTGAGGTGAGTGGATTGCCTGAGCCGGCGGATTCGAGACCCGCCTGGGCAGC
>NW_007047568.1:186806-191821 GCF_000164805.1 Carlito syrichta
AAATTAGCCGGGCGTGGTAGCACACACCTGTAGTTCCAGCTACTTGGAAGGCTGAGGCAGAAGGATGGCCGGAGCCCAGCAGTTCGAGGCTGCGGTGGCTGGGAGCATGCCACTGCACTTCAATCTGGGCGACAGAGTGAGACTCCAACTCAAAAAAAAAAAAAAAAAAGATGATTAAAGTCATAAGTGATATTGATTGTTTTTCACCTTTCATTGTGGGAATTTCGAATGGACGCAGAAGTAGAGCTCTTGTTTCATCCATCGCCTGTTTCTTTCTGAAGTATTTCAGGCCAGGCATGGTGGCTCACACCTGTAATCCCAGCACTTTGGCAGGCCGAGGTAGGGAGAGGGAAGATTCCTTGAGGCCAAAAGTTTGAGACCATCCTGGACAATGTAGCAAAGACCCCCATTTCTTTTTTTTCTTTCTTTCTTTTTTTCTTTTTTTTTATGTCTCACTCTGTTACCCAGGCTGGAGTGCAGTGGCACACTCACAGCCATCCCAGCATCAACCTGCTGGGCTCTGGCGATCCTTTCACCTCAGCCTTCCAAGTAGCCGGAACTAGAGGCATGCACTACCACGCCCAGCTAATTTGTTGATTTGTTGTAGAGACGAAGTCTCGCCAAGTTGCCTGGGCTAGTCTCAAACCTGCAGGTTCAGGCAATCCGCTCGCCTTGGCTTTCCACAGTGCTGGGATTACAGGCTGAGCCACTGAGCCTGACTGACCCCCATTTCTTTAAAAAAAAAAAATGTAATGACCGAGCTATGCCCTGGAGACTGAGAGGAAGTGGAGGTGAGATTTCATCAGGTGGGGCCCTGGGAACAAAGGCTGCACATTCATAGGAAGGTCTTTTTTGGGACAGTTGAGAACCCTCAGGATAGGGAGGCAGAAATCTCTAAGTACAGTTGTCATGAAACTTCTCAGAAGAAAGTGGAAATCAGATTTGTAAAGGCTGTTCCCATGTCCAAAGCAACCCTCCAGCAGTGCTTTCTGTGGGTGGCCAGAGCTCATTCCTTCAACAGATGTGCCATGACCATCTCTGTGCCAGGCACTGTCTCAGAGCTGGAGACTTAACAGCAACTGAAACTGGCACGACCCATGTCCACGTGGAGTTGAGCATCTGGGAGGGGGCTCCTATAGATGGGGAAGGGATTGCAGCTACCCCCGTAACGATGAGGACTACAGTGTGACAGTGTGGGAGCTGAGCTCAAGGAGGATAAGATCACAGACAGGGAACTGAGGCCACAGAACTAGGGGGCTCACCAACATTGTATCCATCATGATTTATCACTGGTGGAGGAGGGTGATAGGGAACCAGGGACTAACTCCTTCAAGGAATGATACTGGGTCATCAAGGGATGTCAGACCACATGGAGAACAGGGTGATTTGAGCCCAGGGCCATGGCAGATGCCTTGAAAGAGGGAGAGAGGCCAGGCATGGTGGCTCATGCCTGTAATCCCAGCACTTTGGGAGGCTAAGGTGGGAGAACTACTTGAAGCCAGGAGTTTGAGACCAACCTGGGTAACATAGTAAGAGCTCATCTCTACCAAAAAAGTCAGAAAATTAGGTGGACATAATGGGCGTCTATAGTCCTTGCTACTGGGGAGGCTGAGGCAAAAGGATCGCATGAGCCCAGGAGTTGGAAGCTGCAGTGAGCCGTGATCATGCCACTGCACTCCAGCCTGCATGACAGAGTGAAATCCCAACTATAAATAAATAAATAGGGAGAGAGCTGGTGGAAAAGGGTGGTAGGGCTAAAAGGCCACCTTCCCTAACCCCTGCTCTGCTGGTCAGCCAGGAGGGGTAGGGGTAACAGAGCCTGCGTGGCTGGGCTGGGGGAGGCACAGTGGGGGTAAGCTGGGTATTCCTTGGTGCTGGTTGGAGAAGGGACCCCTGGAGAAGAGGCTGAGGATGGGATATTCTGGTAATTGAGGGTGGGCTGAAGGAGGGAGATGGGGGAGCAGCTGTGAGCCTGGGCCATCTGGGCTGGCTGGCACGAGCAGAGGTCAAGGGCGTGATAAAGGGCAGATGCTCTCAGGATGACTGCACAGGGTCGGCGGGGGAGAGGGGAGAGTGAAGGGCTTGGAGGCAGATTCATAATGAAGTGGAGGTTGCCTGTGTGTTAGGGGGCTGTCAAAAACAACTCTTGGGGTTCTGGCTTAAGGAACTAAGTTGAGAGGCTAATAAAAGGAAGATTGGACATGGCGGGGGCAATGAGTTCTGTGTGGGCAGGTTGAGTTTCAGATGTCTTTGGGATAGTGCATGAGTGTGCTAGGGCTGTGTGGACAGATTACCATCAACCTGATGACTTAGAACAAGGGAAATGTTCTCTCACAGTTCTCTAGGACGGAAGTCTGAAATCCAGGTGTGGACAGGGCTGCGGTTCCTCTGGAGTCTGCAGGTGAGAATGTGTTCCTTTGTCCATTTCAGCTTCTGGTGGCAGCTGGCGTTCCCTTGTTTGTGTCTGTATCACTTCAACCCTTGCCTCTGTGGTCACACAGCCTTCTCCTCTTCTTAACCTTGGACTTGTGGCCTCCAGAACCGTGAGAGAAGAAACTTCCATTGTTTTAAGCCATCCAGTTAATGGCCATTTGTTCCAGCAGCCACAGGAAACGAATGCAGGAGTTTGTGATTCGCAGAGAAATTGAGTAGGCAGCACAGAGTTCCTACACACGCCATACCCCGTTGCCCCGTTAATGTCCTATGTTATAATGGCATGTTTAATAAACCAATTTGGGCACGTTATTATTATTATAAACAGGTCCTTGCTCTGTCACCCCGGCTGGAAGGTAGTGGTGCACTCATAGCTCACTATAACCTTGACCTCCTGAGCTCAAGTGATCCTTCTGCCTCAGCCTCCCTGGTAGCTGGGACTTCAGGCATGCACCACCACACTGGCTAATTTTTAAATTTTAAAAATACAGATAGGACCTCACTATGATGCCCAGGTTGGTCTTGAACTCCTGGCCTCAAGTGATCCTCCTACCTCCGCCTTCCAAAGTGTTGGGATTATAGACGTGAGCCACTGCGCCCGGCCTAGGGTACGTTATTATTAATTGAAGGTTATTCTTTATCCCTCAGTTTTCTCCTAATGTCCTTTTTCTGTCCCAGGATCCCATCTAAGATACCCGATTGCATTTTCTCATCTTGTCTTATTGAGCTCCTTGAAAAGGTTGTTTTATTTTTACTCAAAGGTGTCCTTCCATAAGGCTTGGGTACCAGTTAAAGATAGCTGAGCCACTGCAGTCTAAGGACATGCTTCTCTTAACTGGCCCCACAGCGCTGACCTTGAACCTGGCAAAGTAACCTGACTTGACCTCTGTGAATCACCCCAGGATGCTGCTAATCCTACACTCGGATGTCCATTCCCTGCCCTGCCTGCAGGCTGCGGGACATGCCCATGTGTGTCTCAGGCAGTGTGGGGGTCCTCCCTTCTACCCCACTATACAGACACAAGCACACACAGGGACCATCTTCACGCCCTCAGAGCTGACATAATTTGGGTCCTGCGTGAGGAGGAGAGGCACCCAGAGACTGAAACTGCTGCGTCTTTGATATTGGAGCACTTCTGATTCGGATTCGGGAAATTCCTTCACTGGCCATTGGCCCAAATACTTGTTTCATTCAACTCAACCTATTTTATGGAACTTCAAGGAATGTAGAAATATTCGACTAGCAGTAGAAATAACAGGAAGTAAGTAACTAGGATGATTATGGGAAAGCTGGTAGAATTTTTCCTAAAACAGACAGATTTCTTTCAAGCAGACCCAAGAAGTTTCTAAAAAAGTAATTGATCATGATAATTCTTTACTTTTGCATAATTATCCATATGGAAGTCCTGCAGGAAAGATTGTGTGATTTACCTTTTTAAAAATAAATTTTTATTTTGGAATAATTTTAAATGTGTAGACACATTGTAAAGAGAGTACAGAGAGATCTTGTATACTCTGTATCTGGCTTTCCTCCCATGTGTTAACTATGGTAATTTTTTTTTTTTGAGTTGAAGTCTCACTCAGTCGCCCAGACTGGAGTGCAGTGGCACATTCCTGGCCACCGCAGTCTCAACCTGCTGGGCTCTGGCAATCCTTCCGCCTCAGTCTTCCAAGTAGCTGGAACTACAGGCGCAAACTACCACGCCCTGCTAATTTTTTGATTTATCGTAGAGATGAGGTCTCTCTCCAAGTTGCCCGGGCAGGTCCTGAACCCGCGGGGTCAGGCAATTCACTTACCTCGGCCCCCCAAAGTGCGGGATTACAGGCTGAGCCACCAAGCCCAGCCAACTATGGTACTTTCCTAACCATGGTTTCTTAGTTTGACTTTCGTCAAAACTAAGAAATGATGATCAGCACATTACTAACCTCCCCATTTGATTTGGATGTCCCCAGTTTGCCCACTAATGTCCTCTTTCTGTCCCAGGATCCCATCCAGGATCCCACCTTGCATTTAGTCATCATGTTTCTGCTCTCTGACAGTTTCTCCATCTTTGTTTTTCATGAACTTGGCAGTTGGAAGGTCAAGTATTTTGTAGAATGTTCTCCATTTTGTTTGATATTTTCTCATGATTAGACTAGAGCTAGGGAATATGAGGAAGATTTCTACATAGGTGAGGTGTCCTTTATTTTTTATTTTGATTGTTTTGAGTTGGAGGTCTCACCCTGTCACCCAGGCTAGAGTACAGTGGCATGCTCATGGCCACCACAGCCTCAGCCTGCTGGGTTCAGGCAATCCTTCCACCTCAGCCTTTCAAATAGTTGAAACTACAGGCGTGCACCACCATGCCTGGCTAATTTTTTTGATTTATTATAGATACTAGGTTCACCAAGTTGCCCAGGCTGGTCTCAAACCCATGCTCAAGCAGTCCTCTTGCCTCCGCCTCTCAAAGTGCTGGGATTATAGGCATGAGTCATCGCCCCTGGCAAGGTGTCTTTTTATTTATTTATTTATTTATTTATTTATTTGTTTATTTATTTATTTTGAGTTGGAGTCTCACTCTGTCACCCAGACTGGAGTGCAGT
>NW_007047568.1:192082-197835 GCF_000164805.1 Carlito syrichta
CACTCATCTCAGCCTCCCAAAGGCGCGGGATTACAGGCTGAGCCACTGAGCCCGGCTAAGGTGTCTTTTTAAATCACATCACATTAGGGGGTTCTTGATATCACATGACTTATCACTGGTGAGCGATTATGACCTTGATCAGTGGGTTAGGGGGTGACTCTAAGGTTTCTTTGCTATAAAATCACAGTGGAAATTTCCCCTGTCCTAGTTGACTTTTTTAGCATAGCAGGTGTAAGGTATTGTCTGAACATAGACTGTTTCCCTCTATACCTGGCTTCTTTCTGCCCTCCCTAAGGGAGGTGCCTCTGGCCAAGGCCAGTCTCTGAAGAGTATAGTATTCCCAGTAATGAGTCATGGGATGCAGGTGACCAAGCAAAGCTGAAAACAATGTAGTCCCCACTCTTACTCAATGTATTGTAAACACTGTATAGGAATTTGAATGATTACCTTGATCGCTTTGATCATAAAACTGCTTGCTATACTGCCCCGAGGTGCGGATTCTTCTCCAACCCGCTGCCCTTAGTGCCTCCCATAAGTTTTAATAAAGCCAATATCTTTCCCTGATGAACCTCTGGGTGACTTCTTTGGAATAGGTAAATATCACCTGCAAGCCCTCTCAGATTTGGGGTTACCATGTTTCAGCAGTTTTCACCATTCAGCATGGGAAATCACTTTGATTCAATGGTAGCCACTGTAATTGGTCAGGCTACCCCTGGGACCAGAATAAGATGCTTAGATTGAGACAGGCTAGAGGACCCCAAAGTTGGGATCCCAACAGAGTTACCAAGGAAGATGCTGTAGGTGATTCCAGACTTGGAGTTTGGCCTGAGAGGCCAAGTGCATTTTTGGCTTTGTGCCAAAGAATTCAAGTGTGAGCTCAAAGTAGGAGACGAAAAGTAAGTTTATTAAAGAAATAAAGAGACAGAAAGATGGCTAGTCCTTAGGTAGAGCAACTCACATTTATCACTGGGGTTTCAGCTTGGAAAATGAAAACAAGTTTATTAAAATGACAGAAAGCGGGTGGGCTCAGTGGCTCAGCCTATAATCCCAACACTTTGGGAGGCCAAGGCGAGTGGATTGCCTGAGCTCATGGGTTCAAGACCAGCCTGAGCAACTTGGCGAGACCTCATCTCTACAGTAAATCAAAAATTATCCCCTACAATAAATCAAAAATTATCCCAGTGTGGTAGTGCCCACCTGTAGTTCTGGCTACTTGGAAGCCTAGGTGGAAGGATTGCCAGAGCCCAGCAGGTCGACACTGGGGTGGCTGTGAGTGTGCCATGGCACTCCAGCCTAGGCAACGGAGTGAGACTCTAACTAAAAAATAAATAAATAAATAAAATGACAGAAAGCAGGTTACTCTATAGGCAGAGCAGCCTGGGCTGGTCTATATGAAGAACGACAGCCATGCATCAGTGGGCTTTTATTTTTATAACTCTCTTGATTATATGCTAAGCAAGGGGTGGATTATTCATGAATTTTTCCAAGAAAGGGGCAGAGGTTCCCAGAATCGAAGGCTCCTCCCCTTTTTGAACCATATAGGGTAACTTCTCGGAGTTGCCATGATAATTATAAACTGTCATGGCGCTGGTAGGAGAGTCTTTTAGCATGCTAGTATATTACAATTAGCATATAATGAGCAAAAAGGACAAGCAGAGGCCACTTTTGACGCCATCTTGGTCTTAGTTGAGTCTTGCCTGGCTTTGGCCAGTCTTCTCGCCGCGTCTTGTGACTACATTCCAACCTTGGAACTTCTGTCTTGGAAAACTTAATCCTGCAGAATCCCTATCTCAAGATCACACTGCTGATTAAATCAATTTAAAACAGATAGCGAGACAGGGTTAACGTGGGGTGGGTGGGTGTAGTTAGGGCAGGATGCCAACTGAGTACAGGGCCACACAACCTTACTCTGGAGTTATACATGTGTCTTCTCTTGCTGTCTCCCCACCTGCCAACTCATCCTGCCCTGCTGACCAAGCAGTGAGGAGGATCCCAGCGGAGTGTGAGCAAGGGGATCAGCAGATGGAAGATGCCTGGAGTCAGCACTGTGGCTCTATCAGACATTGGGCCAAGCAGGCCTGGCCACAGCTGTGACCTGCTGATATCCTGCTGAGTAGCCACCTATGAGCTGTGTTCTTCAGGGAGGGGACTCGAGTGACCAGAATGGGTGTCACCAATTCAAGCCCTCAGGAATATTTGGAGCCTTTTTGGTTCTTCTACTCCCCCATCTCTCTAGGCTCACATACTCTCTACTTATGCATCTGACATGTCTCACATACAACTTGTATTTTCACATAATTTCTCGTATTTTCAAAAGCAGAATCAAATACTCTAAAAATCCAGCAAATACACATTTTAAAAACCCACACATATTTCTTATTTTATTATTGTTTTGTTTTACTTCCTTTGCTACAATAAAGCAGGGGTTGGTAAATAGTGGTCATCTGTTCTTCTGAATAAAGTTTTATTGGCACAATGGCATGTCCATTCCTTTACCTCCTGTCTATGGGAACTTCAGGGTTCTTATGACAGAGTCGAGTAATTGCAGCAAAGACCATGTGACCTACAAGGGCTGGAATATTTACCATCTGGCTCTTTAAAGAAAAGTTTTCTGACTCCTGTGATAAAGAAATGTCACAAGTTTGAGAACCTTGAGTCATACACATGGTGTACTCTAGATATTCAACCCAGGACCAAGCAGTGAGACCCAAAGACTTAGGGGAAGGGCCACCACATTTAAACCGTTAGGCTCCACTCAGAGGAGTGGCTTACTCATACTGTCTACACTAACACCTTCTGGTCCTCCTCAAGCTGAGATTTGAGCTCTAGCGAGTGTCTCAGTGTTTCTGCAGTGGGCAGTGTTTCTATACTGACAGGATTGAGGAAGGCCATGCCATCTGCCCACACACCAGCTCTCACGCAAGCCAAGTGCCTGAGGTTAATGTGGATTTCCTATCCCTGTGCATGGCCACTTGAGTGCCAGCGAAACAGTCATTTCAAAATTAGCCCAAGTCTATGGTTTTTTGAGGTTTTTTTGAGTCGGAGTCTCACTCTGTCATCCAGGCTGGAGTGCAGTGGCACACTCACAGTCACCGCAGCCTTGACCTGCTGGGCTCAGGTGATCTTTCCACCTCAGCTTCTAAGTAGCTGGAACTACAGGCGTGTGCCACCACACCCAGCTAAGTTTTTAAATTTATTGTAGAGACGCAGTCTCAGCAAGTTGCCAAGACTGATCTTGAACCCCTGGACTCAGGCAGTCCTCTCACCTTGGCCTCCCAGAGTGTGGAATTACAGGCTGGAGCCACCGCACCCAGCCGAAGTCTATGGTTAATGAGTGAAGTTAGTCATTTTTGTTAGATATGTGACATTCCACAGTCTTGGTTTTTAAAAAAAATAATTTCTCCAGAGATGCCTTTTATTTTTAATTTTTTTTAGAGAGAGGAGGTCTCACTACATTGCCCAGGCTGGTCTCCAACTCCTGGGATCAAGCATTCCCCTCGCTTCAGCCTCCCAAGTAGCTGGGATTACAGGTGAACACCACCACATCCTACTGATTTCACAGTCCTGTGTGAACGAGGACTGCAGTGCATATAATCATTCCAGAAATAACAGTCATCTTATTTCACTGTATTAGCGTTAACATGCCACAAAAGGAAAGATTAGGTACAAATAGAACAAAGTTTTGAAATATGTAACGTATATATGCATATCCATCCTGATCACCCCACCCCTACACACACACACACACACACACACACACACACACACACACACCACACTTTCTTGGAGGCACACTGCAGTCACCACAGCATCAAATTTGGCCACCTGCAATCTGCCCCCATCTTCTCAAAAGTGAACTCCATGCTGCTTCCAGAGGGTGGGGTGAGAAGGGGCGTTTCTTTGTTCTGAGTAGTTGGTGGGTACCCGTAGGGACTGGGAGATGCAGCTCCCCCCTCGTGTCATCATCTGCTTGGGTGTCATCCTCAGCTTCTCCAGCTCTGTGACCTGGGACAAGTTCCCTCCCCTCTCTGGTGCCTCATATACAAAAAAGGGATAAAACAAGAGAGCCACAAGGGTGGAGGTGAGAGTTGGGCAAGACAATGTGTAAAGTGCCCATTGTTGCCAGCCCATGGACAGCTGTCAAATCACATTAAGTCCCTTCCTCTTTTCAGGACACAACCCACCCCCATCCTTGGCTTCGTTTTGTCGCCTGTCTTTCCACTCTGAGACTGGGTGGCTCACAGACTCACCACCTGTGGCAGAGCTGAAGTTCCGCTCTTGAAGCACTACTTCTCAGCCCGTGAATTTCTACGATTTTTCAGACGAAGGGCACAAATTCAAGACTTGCATTTCGTAGTGTGAGGTCCATATTCAACACTATCACACATCACCCAGGGTTCAAAACCCATTCCTAGCCGGGTTCGGTGGCTCAGCCTGTAATCCCGCGCCTTTGGAAGGCTGAGGTGAGTGGATTGCCTGAGCCTGCGGGTTCGAGACCCGCCTGGGCAGATGAGACCTCATCTCTACGATAAAATCAAAAAATTAGCCAGGCGTGGTAGTGCGCGCCTGTAATTCCGTCTACTCGGAAGGCTGAGGCGGAAGGATCGCCGGAGCCCAGCAGGTCGAGGTTGCGGTGGCCGGGAGCAGCCACTGCACTCCAGTCTGGGCGACAGAGTGAGACTCCAACTCAAAAAACAAAAACAAAAAACAAAAAAAAACCCCATTCATTGTGTGGAATATTTGCAGAGCCGCTGAACTCCCCAGGGACCAGAAGGGGTTCAATGCCAACATCCAAATCACTGCAACACGTTTGCTGCAACGCGTTTTACCCTCTTAAAGCTTTGCAACCAACCCTAAGCATTTTTGTCTATTCCACAGGATCAAACCAAGCAGATGTAATTCTGGAGGGAGAGGGTAGTAGGTGCCGCCTGGAGGCACCCATGGCCTCCTCGCATCCAATCACTGGTGTTCTCCCCTCCAGGCAGCCAGCAGTCCCTCTTCGAGGGAAGACACCCTCAGGTGGCAGGAACTCACTCTGCAGATGTGCTCGGAAAGCCTGAGGGGCCAGCTAGGCCCCAGGAGCATCCCTTATTGGCTGACAGACAAAAAGGGCAGGAACATTCCAGCCCCTTTGCCCCACCAGGCCTCCCTGAGAATAAATGGGGAAGGCTCTTTCTTGCTTACTGTGAGGAACCAACCCGCCGTGTTTCTAGCTGCCCTGAAGAGAGGGCCTCATGGCAAGGAACTGTGAGGCTGAGGTTGTTGAAAACCCATAAGGAATCCTGCCAGTAAGCAAGGAAGCTTGGAAGTGGATCCTTCCCTGGTGATAGTATTCATGTCTTTTGACTTTACTAGGAGATAGAATATTCAAGCACACCTCTACATTTAGGGCATCAATTTAAACAAGAATGGATTTACTGAATTTTGGTTGAACAGATCATTTCCATCATTCATTATTATTATTTGTGTGTGTGTGTGTGTGTGTGTGTGAGGTATGTGTGTATGAGACAGTCTTACTCTGTTGCCCATGCTGGAGTTGAGTGATCATGGCACACCACAGCCTTGACCTCCTGGGCTCAGGTGACCCTTCTGCTTCAGCCTCTTGAGTAGCTGGGACAATAAGCACACACCACCACGTCCAGCTATATTTTTTATTTTTTAGAGACGAGGTCTTGCTATGTTGCCTAGGCTGGTCTCGAACTCCTGGGCTCAAGCAATCCTCCTGTCTTGGCCTCCCAAAGTGTTGGGATTAC
>NW_007047568.1:198137-199359 GCF_000164805.1 Carlito syrichta
GCCACTGCACTCCAGTCTGGGCGACAGAGTGAGACTCCAACTCAAAAAAAAAAAAAAAAAAAGTACAAATAAAATTTCTTAAAGTTCATTTTGGCTGTCAGTGAAGTGTGTATAATTGTTCTACGATTCTATGAAGAGTTAATTTTGTATGTGTACATTCAAAGAGTGTGTGTGCGTGTGTGTGTGTGTGTGTGTGTGTGTGTGTGTGTTTGTGTGCCTTCAAAGCCACTCCAAAGAGAGTAGATTTATGTAAAAGAGTTTGCCTTTAATGGGCCTTGAGTATATGTCAACTGAATTCAAGGACATACTGGAGCATCAGGATCTCAAAATCATGACATTCCTCTTTTGAGTATTGAACATTTTATTAAAAACTTTTTCTCCTTTTAAGCTGAAAGTCCAAATTTTGGGCTACAAAATAAGGTGAACCAACTGAAACTCTGACATTCTTTGTTATAAAGCCAGATAGAGGAATATCTTTAGGCATGCAAATGTGAGCATGTTTCTTATTACAAAGGAATACAGGTTTCTTTATGCTTTCATGTACATCCCAAAAAGCACAAAATGTGAATTTACATGTAAAACTTCTTACTTAACATTAATTTAACTAAACATTGAACTGTCTTTTTGGTTTTTGAGTCTCACTCTGTCGCCCAGGCTGGGGTGCAGTGGCACGCTCATGGCCACCGCAGCCTCGACCTGCTGGACTTAGGCAATCAATCCTTCCACCTCAGCCTTCCAAGTAGCCGGAACTACAAGCTCACGCTACTGCGCCTGGCTAATTTTTGATTTATTACAGAGACAAGGTCTCACCAAGTTGCCCGGGCTGGTCTTGAACCGGCAGTCTCAGGCAATCCACTCACCTCGGCTCCCAAAGTGCTGGGATTAGAGGCTGAGCCACCGAGTCCAGCCTGAATTTCTTACTATTTGTTTGGTTTCCTGTACTGAACTGTAACCTTCTTGAAGGCAGAAACAATATCTGTCTTACTGGTCACCCTGTTCCCAATTCTCAGCACAAGGTAGGGGCTTAATAAGTATTTGAATGAATTAAATTGCTAGGTGCAACCATCATCTCATGACTAAATCAAGACAAAGATGATTAAGAGGCTTCACATACTCATTTAATTCCCGATTAAGCTGGGCTCAGTGGCTCAGCCTGTAATCTCAGCGCTTTGGGAGGCTGAGGTGAGTGGATTGTCTGAGCCCGCGGGTTCGAGACCCGCCT
>NW_007047568.1:199571-203135 GCF_000164805.1 Carlito syrichta
GCCACTGCACTCCAGTCTGGGTGACAGAGTGAGACTCCAACTCAAAAAAAAAAAATTCCCGATTAATATATACTGACTAATCAGTGACTTAATTTCCCATCTTTGCCCCTTCCCCAATATCTCCTTTTCTGTTTATTTATTATCTGCTTGTGCCCCAGTGGTGCTTAATCTTATCATGGAGTGCTTAGAAGCCATGTTGTACCAAGATAAGACGTTAGTTTGACATGCAACTATTTAAAAAGGTGATGTGATTAGTTGGGTACTTGTGTTAGGAATTAGATTCTTAATGCTTCTGACATATTATTTTGATTTTTTTTTTTTTTTGTAGAAACAGGTTCTCGCTATGTTACTCAGGCTGGTTTCAACTCCTAGGCTCAAGAGATCCTCCTGCCTCAGCCGCCCAAAGTGCTGGGATGACAGGCATGAGCCACTGTGCCCAGCTGTCTGCATCTATGTATTGTTGTTGTTTTTTTTTTTGAGTTGGAGTTTTACTCTGTCGCCCAGGCTAGGGTGCAGCGGCACGCTGACGCACACCCCAGCGTCAACCTGCTGGGCTCTGGCTATTCTTCTGCCACAGCCTTCCAAGTAGCCAGAACTACAGGTGCAGACTACCACACCCAGCTAATTTTTAAAAATTTATTGTAGAGACGAGGTCTCGCCAAGTTGCCCGGGCTGGTCTTGAACCCTCAGGCTCAGGCAATCCACTCGCCTCAGCCTCCCAAAGTGCTGGGATTATAGGCTGAGCCACCGAGCCCTGCATCTATTTTGAACCAAGCCTTCCTCATATTCGAGTTCCCTTTGGTTCTCAGGGTGAGATACAAACTCTAGGACCTTGCTGCTCAAAGTAGTAAGCAGAGGCCAGCAGCAGCCAAATCTCTTGGGAGATGGTTAGAAATGCAGGGTCTTGCGTCCCACCCCACATATCCTGAATCAAGAACTGCCTTTCCACAAGATCCACAAGTAAATGCACAATCAAGGCCTGATGTCATTTCAAATATCTCCCAATTTTTAAAAAGTACATTATTTAATTTTAAGCCACACTCAATCCCTAACTCTTTCTACTCCCTGCACTTTTCTGATATCTGACTAGTTAATTTATCTGGTGCTGGCAATGCCTCTTTTTGTGTGTGTTCTTTTTCCTTTCCTTTTCTTTTTTTTTTTTTTTTTTTTTAGTAGGAGTCTCACTCTGTTGCCCAGACTGGAGTGCAGTGGCATGCTCATGGCCACTGCAGCCTCGACCTACTGGGCTCAGATGATCCTTCCGCCTCAGCCTTCAAGTAGCTGGAACCACAGGCATATGCCACCACGCCCGGCTAATTTTTTTTTTTTTTTTTTGAGTGGAAGTCTCACTCTGTCACCCAGACTGGAGTGCAGTGGCCGCTTCCGGCCACCGCAGCCTCGACCTGCTGGGCTCCGGCGATCCTTCCGCCTCAGCCTTCCAAGTAGCCGGAATTACAGGCATGCGCTACCACACCCGGCTGATTTTTTGATTTATTGTAGAGATGAGGTCTCGCTGCCCAGGCGGGTCTCGAACCCGCGGGCTCAGGCAATCCACTCACCTCAGCCTCCCAAAGGCGCGGGATTACAGGCTGAGCCACCGAGCCCGGCTTTGGGCTAATTTTTTGATTGATTGTAGAGATGAGGTCTGGCCCAGTTGCCCAGGCTGGTCTCGAACCCCTGGACTCCTCTGGCCTCCACCTCCCAAAGTGCTGGGGTTACAGGTATGAGCCACCGCACCCGGACTTTCTTTTGTCTTAAGGTCTGGAAACACTTCCTTATTTACTGGACATTGACCACTTTACCTTTGCTCCATCAACTTGCATGTGTTGCCAACTTGCAACTTCATAACTTTCTGTTGAATTGCACGAAATAGAAAGGCAGAGATGCTGGTCATCAGCTGAATCCAAAAGAGGGCTGTGACCAGAGCAGCTGAAGTCCTTTGTCAGGAAGACAACTGTCTGAGCCTGGGCTCCTTAGAGCACAGTGCCTAAGGCACATTGTGTGCTGAGGCATTATTGGGGTCAGATCCCAGGACTACAGGAGTGAGGACAAAAGGGAAGTGAGGCAGGGAAGGAAGAAAGCAAATTAAGAACAGTACATTTCTCAAGTGGCCACAAGATTCCCAAGAAACCCAGCTGGTTGCTCAGAGACCTGTGAAACCACTCCTGGGAAAATTCCATAGGGAGGAAGGAAAGGGTGAGCGACTCATCTCCCAGCGACTTCCTGCTTCCTCTCTCTCATTGGATGAAGTTTGTCGCCTACCCCACTGGGTGTTAATATTCCTGCATTTCTGCAGGCAACTGCTAGATAAGCCAGAGCCTCAGTTGGTAGGCTTACAGAAGCTGCAACCTACAGTCCTACGCCTGTTTTGTAGTTTTACTGGCACATTCACCCATTCACTTGTTATCTTAAGACCCATCTGAAAAGCTCATTCTGAGTATTAAAGGAGATGATGAATGGAAAATTCAGAGCATTGTACCTGCCCACATTCCATACATTATTTTACTTATTATTCAAATCTTATTTATTATATAAATTCACATTACTTTGAATAACAGTCTCCTCACTTAAGGTGCTACTACCATTAATCTGCCCCCAGCCACCTCCTCTACTGGGCTCCGTGGGCACGTGAGATTCCCACCATGAACGTTATGTTTTTGGTTGACACATCTGGATGTCAGGGGACTCAGTGTGGAAAACAAGCTGCTGGGAAGAGAAACCCACAGAGCATCTTCCAGCAGTTGGTACATCTGATGAAACGGGAATGGCCAGCAAATGGTAAATTATGGTGGAGAGAAGGGAAAGCCAAGATGATGAGGTATTCTCCAGGGACAGATGCCCTGGGCAGCCCAGACTGTGAAAATGGAGAGTGAATTCAGGTGCTAAACTGGGAGGAAGGGAAAAAAAAAAGGAGCATTGATATAAGAATGGATGTACATTCATATACTCAGAGATTTACTACACAAGGATCTCAAAGTGCATGCGCAGGAGTGCCATCTTTCTATTTTTCTTTTTTTTAATTTTTGAGTCAGAGTCTCACTCTGTCACCCAGGCTGTGCCGTGGTACACTCATGGCTACCCCAGCGTGTTCCTGCTGGTCTCAGGCTATCCTTCCACCTCAGCCTTCCAAGTAGCCAGAACTACAGGCACACACTACCACACCTGGCTAATTTTTTATTTATTGTACAAATGAGGTCTTGCCAAGTTGCCCAAGTTGGTCTCGAACCCGCAGGCTCAGGCAATCCTTTCGCCTTGGCCTCCCAAAGTGCTGGGATTACAGGTTTGAGCCACCGTGCCCAGCTTGTATTTTTCACATCTACACAACATCCTGATGTTTCTACCTGCCAAGTATGTGCGTATATGTGTGTGTATTTGTTTTATCTCATTTACTTTTCTCCTATTTGTAGTTGTACTGTTTCACGACAAAGTTTGTCATCTCAGTTTTATTTCACATGCTGATTGCAAGTTCTTTCTCACTTTTATGACAGGGTTTAAAAAACATTCTGGGAGCCGGGCTCAGTGGCTCAGCCTGTAATCCCGCGCCTTGGGAGGCTGAGGTGAGTG
>NW_007047568.1:203155-221206 GCF_000164805.1 Carlito syrichta
TGGTAGCACGCGCCTATAGTTCCAGTTACTTGGAAAGGCTGAGGCGGAAGGATCGCCGGAGCCCAGCAGGTCGAGGCTGCGTTGGCCGGGAGCGGCCACCGCACTCCAGTCTTGGTGACAGAGTGAGACTCCAACTCAAAAAAAAACCAACAGTCTGGGCCAGGCATGGTGGCTCATGCCTGCAGTCCCAGCTACTCAGGAGGCTGAGGTGGGAGGATTGCCTGAACCCAGGAGGTCATGATCATGCCACTGCACCTCAGCCTAGGTGACAGAGTGAGACTTCGACTGAAAAAAATAAATAAGTAAAAGTAAAAGATAAACATGTAGTCTTACTCTGAGGCCCATCTTTAGCATTGTCATCTGTGCCACTTGGGCCTCAGAATTGGAATTTGTAGTAATTTCCTCTCTAAGGAGATTCTGACTACTGACCTCATGGGAAGCTGATCCTTTAGGTACTTGGCACTGGAGTCATCCAGAAACCCTTGAGAGTGTCCCCACGTTTGCATGTAGGAAGCAGAGACGTGGGGTGTGTGCCTTGGAGGCATAAAACAGAGATTGAAATGCAGTGTCCCGGGCAACCCCCTCGGGTCCTCTCCCACTGTGGGACCTTTTCTGGCCTCTCAATAAATCCTGCTTTCTCAAAAAAAAAAGAAAAGAAATGCAGTGTCCCTTTTTCCTAGATTGACCCCATATTTGGGCAAATGTACAGACACTCCCTTTTCATTTTTACTTTTTTTTTTTTTTTACTTGGAGTCTTACTCCGTCACCCAGGCTGGAGTGCTATGGTATACTCATGGCCACCCCAGCGTCAACCTGCTGGCTCCAGCAATCCTTCTGCCTCAGCCTTCCAAGTAGCTGGAACTATAGGCGCGCACTACCACGTTCAGCAAATTTTTGATTTATTGTAGAGACGAGGTCTCGCCAAGTTGCCCAGGCAGGTCTCGAACCCGCAGGCTCAGGCAATCCACTCGCCTCAGCCTCCCAAAGTGCTGGGATTACAGACTGAGCCACCGAGTCCGGCTAATTTTTTGATTTATTGTAGACACGAGGTCTCACCATGTTGCCCAGGCTGGTCTTGAACCCATGGACTCAGGCAATCCTCTCGCCTCTGCCTCCCAAAGTGCTGGTATTACAGGCATGAGCCACCACGCCCAGCCTCATTTTTATCTTGTAAAGCACATTCTATTACATTAACCTCCAGAAGCAACCTCTGCTTACCAAGACAGAAAGAAAGAGATCACCTCTCCGAATTAGATATTAGGGATCGTGCTTTTTAACGTCAGCGTTTGGGGAGGAGTTCTCTGGGGTTTTCTACTGTTTTTACAATTGAGTAATACACCAGGGCTGTTAAGATTTTTGAAAATATCAATCTGTTCCAACTTTTCTGAGGGCAGCTGCAGCGTGACCAGGCTGCGTTTATAGACGTGCCAGGTCCTGACTCTTTTGAAGTGGTGGAGTTTGCAGCCCATTGTTGAACAAGTCTCCACTTCCCGTCCGGCAGTGGAGCCTCTGTGGGGTCCCAGGGGAAGCCCAGTCTTGTGATCCCTAGAGGAAGACCGCATGCCAGCTGAGCTCAGACTTGGCCTTCTTTTTTTTTTGAGTTGGAGTCTCACTCTGTCGCCCAGACTGGAGTGCAGTGGCCGCTCCCGGCCACCACAGCCTCGACCTGCTGGGCTCCAGCGATCCTTCCGCCTCAGCCTTCCAAGTAGCTGGAACTACAGGTGCGCGCTACCACACCCGGCTAGTTTTTTGATTTATTGTAGAGATGAGGTCTCACCAAATTCCCCAGGCGCGTCTCGAACCCACGGACTCAGGCAATCCACTCACCTCAGCCTCCCAAGGTGCGGGATTACAGGCTGAGCCACCGAGCCCGGAAACTTAGTCTTCTTTAACACTGCAAAGCTGATGGTGGAAACTCAGTTGAGCCACTGGGGTGGGAAGGAAAAGGAGGAAAGCCCACACAAAAAAGGGGGTCATCAGCCGGGCTCGGTGGTTCAGCCAGTAATCCCATGCTTTGGGAGGCTGAGGTGAGTGGATTGCCTGAGCCCTCGGGTTCAAGACTTGCCTGAGCAACCTGGTGAGACTTCATCTCTACAATAATTCAAAAAAAAAAAAAATTAACCGGGCGCGGTAGCATGCGCCTGTAGTTCAGCTACTTGGAAGGCTGAGGCGGAAGGATCGCCAGACCAGCAGGTCACTCCAGTCTGGGTGACAGAGTGAGACTCCAACTCAAAAAAAAAAAGGGGGGGTCATCTTAGCTTCGGTCTATTGAAAAAAAAATAACCAGAGAGGGGCACATTATACTGGGAGAGAAGAGGAAGAGCGACTCTTTGGGGGTTGCAAACAATCCTATTAGGTTTATTGATGATGATAAATATGATAGAGATCGGATTTTTTTTTTTTTTTTTGAGTTGGAGTCTCACTGTCACCCAGACTGTAGTGCAGTGGCTGCTCCCGGCCACCGCAGCCTCGACCTGCTGGGCTCCAGCGATCCTTCCGCCTCAGTCTTCCAAGTAGCTGAAACTAAGGCGTGTGCTACCATGCCCGGCTAATTTTTTTTATTTATTGTAGAGATGAGGTCTCTCCTGCCCAGACGGGTCTCGAACCCGTGGGCTCAGGCAATCCACTCACCTCAGCCTTCCAAAGGCACGGGATTACAGGCTGAGCCACCGAGCCCGGCTTTTTTCTTTTTTTTTGAGTTGAGTTCTCACATTGTTGCTCAGGCTGGAGTGTAGTGGCATGGTCATGGCTCACTGCAGCCTTGACCTACTGGCTCAGGCAATCCTCCCACCTCAGCCTCCTGAGTATCTGGGTCTACAGGCATGCACCACCATGTCCAACTAAATTTTTTTGATTTTTTTGTAGAGACGAGATCTCACTGTGTTGTCCAGGTTGGTCTCAAATTCCTGGCCTCAAGCAATCCTCCTGCCTCTGCCTCCCAAAGTACTGGGATAATGGATGTGAGCCACCGTTCCCAGTCACTTTTTTCTTTTTTTAAAAAGGCCATAATCTATAGGAAGCTCTTCTATTTCCAATCTTGAATAACTTTTTATTTAAACGTCACTCAGAATGCTTATTATCATGAACACAAGTATTATTTTGAATCTTTTGTATATAGAAAAAAGCAAGATTTTCAATGTATGAGAAAACATTTAAAAATTAACATAGTTACAAAGAACCAAAATAAACCTTAATAACCTTTTTTTCTCAAAATTACTTTTGAGTCCCTGGTGTGATTCCGTCCTGCGCGGCTGTTCTTTGGAGCAGTAGTCATTTGCCTCCGTCCCCCTTCTCTCTCACCTAAGTGTGCGCCACCACCCCATGGAAGATTCGATGGACATGGACATGAGCCCCCTGAGGCCCCAGAACTATCTTTTCGGTTGTGAACTAAAGGCCGACAAAGATTATCACTTTAAGGTGGATAATGATGAAAATAAGCACCGGTTATCTTTAAGAACGGTCAGTTTAGGGGCTGGTGCAAAAGATGAATTGCACATTGTTGAAGCAGAGGCAATGAATTATGAAGGCAGCCCAATAAAAGTAACACTGGCAACTTTGAAAATGTCTGTGCAGCCAACGGTTTCCCTTGGGGGCTTTGAAATAACACCACCTGTGGTCTTACGGTTGAAGTGTGGTTCAGGGCCTGTGCATATTAGTGGACAGCACTTAGTAGCTGTGGAAGAAGATGCAGAGTCAGAAGATGAAGAGGATGAGGATGTAAAACTCTTAAGTATATCTGGAAAGAGATCTGCTCCTGGAGGTGGTGGCAAGGTTCCTCAGAAAAAAGTAAAGCTTAGCCGGGCTTGGTGGCTCAGCCTGTAATCCCGCGCCTTTGGGAGGCTGAGGTGAGTGAACTGCCTGAGCCCACGGGTTCGAGACCCGCCTGGGCAGCGAGACCTCATCTCTACAATAAATCAAAAAATCAGCCGGGCGTGGTAGCGCGTGCCTGTAGTTCCGGCTACTCGGAAGGCTGAGGCAGAAGGATCGCCGGAGCCCAGCAGGTCGAGGCTGCGGTGGCCGGGAGCGGCCACTGCACTCCAGTCTGGGTGACAGAGTGAGACTCCAACTCAAAAAAAAAAAAAGTAAAACTTGCTGCTGATGAAGATGATGATGATGAAGATGATGATGATGATGATTTTGATGATGAGGAAACTGAAGAAAAAGCTCCAGTGAAGAAATCTGTACGAGATACTTCAGCCAAAAATGCACAAAAATCAAACCAGAATGGAAAAGACTCAAAACCATCAACACCAAGATCAAAAAGTCAAGAATCCATCAAAAAACAGGAAAAAACTCCTAAAACACCAAAAGGACCTAGCTCTGTAGAAGACATTAAGGCAAAAATGCAAGCAAGTATAGAAAAAGGTGGTTCTCTTCCCAAGGTGGAAGCCAAGTTCATCAATTATGTGAAGAATTGCTTTCGGATGACTGACCAGGAGGCTATTCAAAATCTCTGGCAGTGGAGGAAATCTCTTTAAGAAAATAGTTTAAACAGTTTGTTAAGTTTTCTGTAACAGTTAATATCTGGCTGTCCTTTTTATAATGCAGAGTGAGAAACTTTCCCTACCGTGTTTGATAAATGTTGTCCAGGTTCTATTGCCAAGAATGTGTTGTCCAAAATGCCTGTTTAGTTTTTAAAGATGGAACTCCACCCTTTGCTTGGTTTTAAGTATGTATGGAATGTTATGATAGGGCATAGTAGTAGTGGTGGTCAGACATGGAAATGGTGGGGAGACAAAAATATACATGTGAAATAAACAGTATTTTAATAAAGTAAAAAAAAAATTACTTTTGAAAGCTAATCCAGAGTGTGAAAAACGTAACCTTATTTTGTTGCAGTTGAGTAAAAATGGACCAGAACCAAAAGTTCAAGTGCAACGTGTGTGTGCAGTTCGGTTAAGCAGTTTTCCCTTCTTTAAGATTGTTCTGGGGCTGGGCGCGGTGGCTCACACCTATAATCCCACCACTTTGGGAGGCCGAGGTGAAAGGACTGCCTGAGTCCACGCGTTCGAGACCAGCCTGGGCAACATGTAAGAACTTTGTCTCTACAATTAAAAAAAAAAAAAAAAAATATATATATATATATATATTAGCTGGGCGTGGTAGCGCGCGCCCGTAGTTCCGGCTACTTGGAAGGCTGAGGCGAAAGGATCACCTGAGCCCAGCAGGTCAAGGCAGCGCTCCAGCCTGGGCAACAAAATGAGATTCCAATTCAAAAAAAAAAGGATTGCTCCGAAGGATTCATTCATTAATTTTAAACCACAGTCCTACCTCTGTGGGGTTGTTTCCTTGAATGAGCCTCAAAACAGCACTATTTTCACAACAATCGCTACCTAGGAGAGATGCATTTACAGGCATCAGTCACAGCTTGTGGGCATGTTCTGGTGACTGAAAGACATCAAAATCAGGATGTCAGAGTCCCAAATAAAAACGATCTGGTCCATGAGGCTTGTTTTTCTAGTAAGACCAGTAAAGACCACGACGAGATGGCGCTGGGTTCTGGGCTCTAAACGCTGGAGAATTAAACCACCAGAAGGCTTGCCTACTGGGGAGAAAGCTGACCTTTTCAAGCTCTCCAGCTTCTCGCCCCCTCCTCCTGCTCCTCCTTCCCACTCCTCTCCTCCGCCTCCTTCTCCACCTCTCCATCCTCCCCCTCTCCGTCCTCCTCCTCCCACCCAAGCATCACCTCGTGAGGCCTCGTGGCGTTTGCAGAGCGCGCACCGCCCCCACCGAGCCTGGCGCCTTTTCTGCAGGCGCGGGGGGGGGGGGTTGGAGTGAGGGAGAGGCCCAGGGCACATGATGCGCCCCCCAGCCCGCCCAGCACATGACTCAGGCGGGCCAGCGGGGTCCTGGCACACCCGAGCCGCGTCCCAGAGCTCGGCTCATGGCCTCCCCGCGCCTGGGGACCTTTTGCTGCCCCACGCGGGACGCGGCCACGCAGCTCGTGCTGAGCTTCCAGCCACTGGCGTTCCACGCGCTGTGCCTGGGCAGCGGCGCGCTCCGCCTGGCGCTGGGCCTCCTGCAGTTGCTGCCGGGCCGCAGGCCAGCGGGCTCTGGGGCCCCCGCGACTTCCCCGCCGGCCTCGGTTCGCATCCTGCGCGCCGCCACCGCCTGCGACGTGCTTGGCTGCCTGGGTAAGGGCGCGCGGCCCGCAGGTTGGGACCTACTCTGTGCTGGGGTGTGGAAGCGCGTCGACCTGATCGGTGCTCCGGTGAGGGCGCGCGGCCCGCAGGGTGGGACCTGCTCCGTGCCCGGGTAAGGGCGCACGGCCCGCGGGATGGGCTGGATGTCAGAGCATTTGAAGCAGAGAGAAAGAGGAAGTTGGAGGCGGTTCCCTAGGGACCGGACTGGACGACTAGGTAATTTTGCAAAGCAGGGTGGTCAGTAAATTCCTGTCCAAGGAACATGGGTTTTGTTTTTTGGGATTTTTTTAAGTTTATAGTGTTTTGTTTTGTTTTTACAAGGAAATTTCAGATGGTGCAGTTAAGCAAAACCCTGGTTAACTGCACCAGGAAGACACTAAGAAACTAACAGTTAACACCATCTCTGTGGTTTTTTGTTTGTTTGTTTTTGAGGAGTCTTACTCTGTCACCCAGGCTGCTGCGCTCAGGCAATCCTTCCGTCTCAACCTTCCAAGTAGCCAGAACTACAGGCGCGCGCTACCACGCCTGGCTAATTTTTTTTACTTTTTATTGTAGAGTTGAGGTCTCACCATGTTGCCCAGGCTGGTCTTGAACCCATGGGCTCAGGCAATCCTCTCACCTTGGCCTCCCAAAGTGCTAGGATTGCAAGCACGAGCCACCGGGCCGACCTCTGCGTATTCTTTTCTGTTTTGCACTGTAGATTCAATACCTTCTCTGTCCGGGCTTTTGGGTTTGGATTTTACACCACAGATGTACAAATTGCAGCCCACCAAATCCTGCTGCCCGTTTTCTCGGGCCACGAACTAAGAATGGGTTTACATTTTTGAATGTTTTTAAGAATCGAAATAAGAAAAATATTTGTTGGCTTGTGAAAATTACCTAAAATTTAAATGTCCGTGTCCATCAATAACGTGTTTTTTTTGTTTTGCTTTTTTTTTGAGTTGGCGTCTCACTCTGACACCCAGACTGGAGTGCAGTGGCCGCTCCCGGCCACCGCAGCCTCGACCTGCTGGGCTCCGGCGATCCTTCCGCCTCAGCCTTCCAAGTAGCTGGAACTAGAGGTGCACGCTGCCACACCCGGCTAATTTTTGATTTATTGTAGAGATGAGGTCTCGCCAAGTTGCCCAGGCGGGTCTCGAATCCGCGGGCTCAGGCAGTCCACTTACCTCAGCTTCCAAAAGCGCTGGGATTACAGGCTGAGCCACTGAGCCCGGCTCATCAATAAAGTGTTAAGGGACTGCAGGTGTGTCATGCGTGTGCATTTGCACATTGGGAAGGACTGCCTTTGCTTTACCAGGGCAGAGTGAATGTTTGACAGAGAGTGGATGGCTCCCCAAACCGAAAATATTTACTATCTGGCCCTTTACAGAAGAGTTTGCCAACATCTGTTTTAAACTAAAGCATGATTTTCTTTCCTTCCTTCCTTCTTTCTTTCTTTCTCTCTCTCTCTTTCTTTCTCTCTCTTGCCCTCCCTCCTTTCTCTTTTTCTTTCTCTCTTTCTTTCTCTCTCTCTCTTTCTCTCTCTCTGTCTCTCTCTCTCTCTCTCTCTCTCTCTCTTTTTTTCTTTTTTGAGTTGGAGTCTCACTCTGTCGTCCAGACTTGAGTGCAGTGGCCACTCCCAGCCACCGCAACCTCGACCTGCTGGCCTCTGGCGATCCTTCCGCCTCAGCCTTCCGAGTAGCCAGAATTACAGGCATACGCTACCACATCCGGCTGATTTTTTGATTTATTGTAGAGATGAGGTCTCGCTGCCCAGGCGGGTCTCGAACCCGCGGGCTCAGGCAATCCACTCACCTCAGCCTCCCAAAGGCGCGGGATTACAGGCTGAGCCACCGAGCCCGGCTTCTTTTTTTCTTTCTTGACAGAGTTTCACTCTGTTGCCCAGGCTGGAGTGTAGTGCCTGGACCACTGCTCACTACATCCTTAAACTCCTAGGCTCAAACAATCATTCCACCTCATCCTCTCTTGTAGCTGGTACTAGAGGTGTGTGTTACCTCACCCAGCTAATTTTTTTATTTTTGTTTGTAGAGATGAGGTCTCGCTGTGTTGCCTAGGCTGGTCTTGAACTCTTGGGCTCAAGTGATCCTCCTGCCTCAGCCTCCCAAAGTACTGGATTACAGACGTGAATCACCAGTACTGGCCAGCATGACACTTTAAACAGCTAGTTTTATTTTTGTTTTTGTTTTTTTTTGAGTTGGAGTCTCACTCTGTCACCCAGACTGGAGTGCAGTGGCCGCTCCTGGCCACTGTAGCCTCGACCTGCTGGGCTCTGGCGATCCTTCCGCCTCAGCCTTCCAAGTAGCTGGAACTACAGGCGCGCGCTACCACACTCGGCTGATTTTTTATTTATTGTAGAGATGAGGTCTCGCCAAGTTGCCCAGACGGGTCTCGAACCCGTGGGCTCAGGCAATCCACTCACCTTGGCCTCCCAAAGCGCTGAGATTACAGGCTGAGCCACCAAGCCCAGCCTAGTTTTTTTTTTTTTAAAGCTATATTTTGCCATTTTGTTTAACTTTTTATTTTGGAAGATTTCCAACATTTATAAATGTGGTCTAATATATAAACAAGTACAGTTAATCATGGGTACCTACTACCGAGCTTCATGCATAACCCTTTTCATCTTCCTCAGAATTTGCATATTATTTTGTCCATTCAGATCTCAGTATAGCACTCTAAAACATAAGAATTTTTTTTTTTGAGTTGGAGTCTTACGCTGTTGCCCAGGTTGGAGGGCAGTGGCACGCTCCCGGCCACTGCAGCCTCGACCTGCTGGACTCCGGCGATCATTCCGCGTCAGCCTTCCGAGTAGCTGGAACTGTAGGTGAGCGCTACCACGCCCGGCTGATTTTTTATTTATTTATGTATTGTAGAGATGAGGTCTCGCCAAGTTACCCTGGCTGATCTCGAACCCACAGGCTCAGGCAATTCACTCGCTTCGGCCTCCCAAAGTGCTGGGATTACAGGCTGAGCCACTCAGCCCGGCCTAAAACATAAGAATTTTAAATATTGTTCTGAGGGATAAACAAAAGCTTGAGATGTACGTACCAGAACATAAACTGCAGCACGGAGACCCCCAATGTTCACCCAGACTTTGGCCACCTTTTGCCATACATGTCGCATTCCAGATAAAGCCTTGGTAAAGCATTTCGTGTCCTGAGTAAGTAGCACAGCTCGGCCTGTTGTAGGTGTACAGACACGGCTCATCTCACGTAGGCAAGCTGGATAAAGGTTCATCCCTCAGAACAAGATGGAGAAAGAGGAACTTCTTGGTAATGCAAATAATCAAGAGGACTAAAAGTATTTGTACTTCCCAACACTGGAAATGTTCACATGAAGAAGTTGCTTTGAGAAAATAACCAAAGTACAGCCTGCACTCTGTAAACCATTCTAAAGCTCTTCATCCTGCTTAGCCAAAGGTGTGAGTGTAATATGATGGAATTGAAGAGTTCTTCCTGGAAGCTGTTTTGAAGGGGTATTAGCTGGACAATTAGTATTTTGCTTAAAATGCTTTAAAGATGCCTAGATAAAAGTCTACTAAAATGCTCTGGGATTTGAGTTTAAAAGATTTTATTTTCAGGTTTATAGTCTTTACCATTGTGGCAAATCCAAAACTACCCTGGCCTAAAGGAAAGTTAGAGAACATAGTTACATCTTAGGCCACATTTCCTTGCCTATGCATCTTTGCTACTCAAGTTCTTCATCTCAGTGTCAAGAAACGGAAGTATTATTACATTTTGTAAACAATGTTTTCCCCTATGTCAAAGTGAACTATCACAAGGCCTATAGGAAAGTTTGCCATCTTATACCTTAAAAATTACAATATGCATCTGTTATTTGGATTCATATATACAACTAAAATAGAGGACTAAGATTTATTCAAGGGATTGTAAAGATACTTAACTCTTAATGCAATGTAGAACATTTCTATTTGTGAATAGCAAGGTACACTGCTAGATAAGGTATGGGACCAAAAAGCCAAACTAAACTTCTGTACATAAAGGTGTTTTGCTTTTCAAAAACAAACTTGTCAGAGTATTTTTTTCTTATTAGTTTCTTAAAAGGTCTAGAGACAAAACTGTTGTATCTTTGAATAAAACACTTTTAAATTGAGAAAAAAAAGAGTTTTAAATATGAATGACCCCAATATCATTAACACTTTACAGTAATTAAAGTCAATTCCTTAAAATCGTCAGCATATATTCATTGTCTCATAAATGCTATTTTTCAGTTGATTTGTTCAAATCGGGATCAGAATATTGTCCACCCTTTGCAATTGGCTGACAGGCACTGACCATTTTGGAATCCCATTTTTCAGTAATGTTTGTTCTTGAAGCAAAGACTGTTAAGCTGCACTAACTACCCGACCTTGAGTAGGTATCTGGGCACAGGTGGCTGTGTGTCCCAGGGCCCAGTTCTGTTCTGTTCCCATGACAGAGTGACCAAAATGAGACTGGAGACACTCAAGCACCTTGATTTCAAATAACGCTATGCAAACTCAAGTCACTTTCTCAGACCTGAAGAATAAGACAAGGATGTGTTATTTCCTTTCTATTAGTGATCCAGTCATTTTGGTGCAATTCAATCAAAAGTGGTTTTTCTTTCTGACTCTACTAAATCATTTTGGAAAAGCATCCTAATAGTAATTTAGTTTCTGCAACTTGAGTATCTGGAAATAAAGATGTACTCAATCATCTTCTGAGGGCTGGTGAAATAATACTTGTTTATCTTTTAGCCTTTAGAAGGAAGGTAGATAATATTGTGGGCAAATGAGCAGAGGCAGAACTCAGGAGAAGCTGGGTGATCAGGTCCCCTTACTGAAAAATAAGAAATGTGAATGCATGAGACTTTTTTTTTTTTTTTTTTTTAGTGAGAAAGCAGGATTTATTGAAAGGACAGAAAAGTTTCCACAGTGGGAGGGGACCCAAGGGGATTGCCGATACTTTTATGAAGCTCAAAGGAGTGCTAGATGCTGAAAAGCGTAGGACAGTATACAGAAGAAAGGTATTCGTCTTGTTAGCAGTGGTTTGACGGTCAGAGGATATGTCTTAAGCTTTATAGTGTTCACAGTTGCCCTCTAGTAGTGTATAACATAGTATGTGTTTAGTAGTATATCACACGATGTATGTTTAGTAGTATATTACATATGTGCATGGCATATGTCTGGTAGTGTATTGCATGACGTGTTTATAATGCATTACATGACATGTTTAGTAGTGTATTACATATTGTATGTTACTAGTGTATTGCATGTTATATGCTAGTATATTACATGTTATGTGTTTAGTAGTTTATTACATGCATGTGTTTAGTAGTATTACCTGGTGTGTGTGTGTTACATAGTGTGTTTAGTTGTGTTTTTAGTCATATATCATGCGTGTTTAGTAGTGTATTACATATATACTAGTATATACTAATACATAGTGTGTAGCTTGGTATTCTTTAGTAATATATTACATAGTATACTTTTTTCTTCTTTAGTAGTATATTACATAGTATGCTTTTAAACAAAAGAGATTACTTTATCAACAAAGAATCATACTACACACCATGAGTGCATGTACTGTTTTGAGGAATGTTAGATATTTGGGTCTAATATATAGTAAGAGAAACTCACAAATAAATGCTAAAAGCAAATTATTGAGAGCTAATGTGTGAAAATCTTAAATGTAATGTTTAAAAAGAATAAAGGGGCCGGGTTCGGTGGCTCAGCCTGTAATTCCAGCACTTTGGGAGGCTGAGGTGAGTGGATTGCCTGAACCTGCGGGTTTGAGACCAGCCTGGGCGACTTGGCAGAATCTAATCCCTACAATAAATCAAAAAATAAGCCGGGCGTGGTAGCATGTGTCTGTAGTTCCAGCTACTTGGAATCCTGAGGTGGAAGGATCGTCGGAATCCAGGTCGAGGTTGCGGTGACTGGGAGCGTGCCACTGCTCTCCAACCTGGGTGACAGAGTGAAACTCCAACTTAAAAAAAATAGAATTATTTTCTGAGTAACTCATTCTTCTTTTTCTCTCTGTTTCTGCACACACCAATATGTATGAATTTTTTCTTCCTTTCCTCCCTGCCTTCCTCCTTCTTTCCTTCCTTCCTTTTTTCTTCTACTTCCCTCCCTCCCTTCATTTTTTCCTTCCTTCCTCTTTCTCCCTATATATCATCTCTCTATCATCTCTCTCATTCTCTCTCTCATCCATCCATCTATCTATCTATCTATCTATCTATCTATCTATCTATCTATCTATCTATGGTTTTTACAAAGCAACAAGTCACCTTTAGGTTTGAATTAGGATCAGATACAAAATATCTCATTCTCTCTCAGGTATTGTGGCCCGGTCTTCGGTGTGGTTGGGATTCCCGGATTTCGTGGACAGCGTCTCAGATGTGAATGCAACAGACATCTGGCCGGCTGCTTTCTGCGTGGGGAGTGCGGTAAGCCTACCTTCCTCTGTGCGCCCTCTACTCCCTTCCTGTACTCCTGGTGCACAGCAGCCTGGGAGATTCTGTTAAAAATGCACATCCTCTGGCCCTGCCCACCCCACCACTCAGGAACCCAGCCATCTGTGTTGTAACAAACCCTCCATGCACACTCAAGGGCTGTTTCTCCTGCCTCTATACTCCCAGAACACATCTGCATCCTCGCTTTTTTTTTTTTTTTTTTGAGTCAGGATCTCACGCTGTCATTCAGGCTAGAGCGCAGTGGCATGATCACAGCTCACCACAGCCTCCAATTCCTGAGCTCAAGTGATCCTCCCGCCTCAGCTTCCTGAATAGCTGGGACTACAGGCTTGCACCACCACACTCAGCTAATTAAAACATTTTTTTGGTAGAGACGAGGTCTTGTTATGTTGGCCAGGCTGATCTCAAACCCCTGAGCTCAAGCAATCCTCCTGCCTCGGCCTCCCAAAGAGTTGGTATTACAGGCATGAGCCACCACACCTGGCCCACTCTCACCTTAAATAGATCCACAGTCAAAATCAGCTGGCGAAAAAAAACCTCAATATATTGGATGTATTTTCCTTAATGAAATATAGATTTAGCCGGGCTCAGTGGCTCAGCCTGTATCCTGCACCTTTGGGAGGCTGAGGTGAGTGGATTGCCTGAGCCCGCGGGTTCGAGACCCGCCTGGGCAGCGAGACCTCATCTCTACAATAAATCAAAAGTCAGCCGGGCGTGGTAGCGCATGCCTGTAATTCCGGCTACTTGGAAGGCTGAAGCGAAAGGATCGCCGGAGCCCAGCAGGTCGAGGCTGTGGTGGCCGGGAGCAGCCACTGCACTCCAGTCTGGGCAACAGAGTGAGACTCCAACTAAAAAATATATATATATATATGTATATATATAGATTTACATATATTAAATATATAAATAAATATAAACAGATAAAATAATGACATATGCATACACAGACACATATTTGTTACGCTCCATCTATCACAATGGTGTTCCAGTGAGTGATTTGAGTTCACACACTCATGCTGGGTTGATTGCCCTGTTCTGTAGTAGAATTGCCAGCTTCCTCACTTCCTCCCCTCTGTGGCTTCCTAAGTGCACCCGATGGAGCCTTTGTCTCAGCCTACAATGGTGAGGCATCCTCATCTGTTGCTGTTTCTAACACCCAGAGCCCCCTTCTTTCACCTTCTCCTTGAAACCAGTGTCGGAGTCTTTCCTGCCCATACTCATTCGTTCTCAGAGGAAGAGCCCCTAGTTCAGAGCCCCTGGTATCTCTCACCCCAGTTTTAATTGCACACCTTAGAACTTCATCCTCCTGGTCGGGGGTGGTGGCTCATGCCTGTAATGCCAGAAATTCAAGACTAGTCTGGGCAACATAGCATGACCTTATTTCTACAAAGAATAAGCATGATGGTGCCTGTAGTCTCAGCTACTAGGGAGGCTGAGGTGGAAGGATCGCTTGAGCCCAGGAGTTGGAGGCTGCGGCAAGCTGTGATTGTGCCACTGTGCTCCAGCCTGGGTGACACAGCGAGACCCTGACTCAAAAAAAAACAAAAAAAAAACCCCAAAACAAAAACCAAAACCATCCCCTGTATGTCCATGTTCACTAGAAGGCAGAGTTTGTTAGTCAAATCCAGCTGAGCAGATGGAGGGTAAAGCCACACACCCATCCCTGGCCACATCCTCCCCTGGGTCCCAGGGACTGCTCCCACATGTGTCCCAGGAGCTTTCATGTGCTGCTTCCTGGCGTCAGAGGAAGCCGGCATCAGTGGTGCCGTTTCACGGATGGGCTGGGCATCTTGTGCCTGCTTCCAGATGCTTTGATGCTGGGCTCTTCCTGATTGCAGATGTGGATCCAGCTGTTGTACAGCGCATGCTTCTGGTGGCTGTTTTGCTATGCGGTGGATGCCTATCTGGTGATTCGGAGATCTGCAGGACTGAGGTACTCACCGAGCGAATGCACAGGGATTTCCGCTCTACTTCTATTTTAGAGGAATGTCTCCAGATACCACCAAGTGTACAAGGGTATTTTGCAGTTTGCAGATACCCTCAGTCAAAATCTGTCAGCTTGTCCCTCCACTAAAAACATTTGGGACAGCTCATTTTTAAGAGGCCAGAAGCATATTCAAAATGATAGCCCAGCTGGGCTCGGTGGCTCAGCCTATAATCCCACGCCTTTGGGAGGCTGAGGTGAGTGGATTGCCTGAGCCTGCGGGTTCAAGACCCGCCTGGGCAGCGAGACCTCATCTCTACAATAAATCAAAAAATCAGCCAGACGTGGTAGCGCGCGCCTGTAATTCCGGCTACTCGGAAGGCTGAGGCGGGAGGATCGCCGGAGCCCAGCAGGTCGAGGCTGCGGTGGCCGGAATCGGCCGCTGCACTCCAGTCTGGGTGACAGAGTGAGACTCCAACTCAAAAAAAAGCAAAACAAAACAAAACAAAAAAATAGTAGCCCAGCACAGTGGCTCATGCCTGTAATCTGAACTACTTGGGAGGCTCGGATTATAGGCACGAGTCACTGTAAGGCGTGATCACTTGAGGCCAGAAGTTGCAGACCAGCCTGGGCAGCATAGTGAGACACCATCTCTGAAAAACAAACAGGCCAGCCACGGTGACTCATGCCTGTAATCCCAGCACTCTGGGAGGCCAAAGTAGGATTGCTTGAGCCTAGGAGTTTGAGACCAGGCTAGGAAATATAGCAAGACCTTGTTTCTACAAAACAGTCAAAAATTTAGTCAGGTGTGATGGTGTGTGCCTGTTGTCCCAGCCACTTGGAAGACTGAGGTAGGAGGATCACTTGGGCCCAGGAGATCAAGGCTGTGGTGAGCTGTGAGCATGCTACTGCACTCCAGCTTGGGTGACAGAGACCCCAACTCAAGCAAACAAACAAAATACTGAGGATTTTATTTTTATTTATTTATTTATTTGTTTGTTTGTTTTAGTGGAAGTCTCACTCTGTCTCCCAGGCACCTCCCATTGTGCTAGGATTACAGGCATGAGGCACCACACGCTGCCTATACTGAGAATTTTATTTTTATTTACTTATTTATTTATTTTTGAGTTGAAGTCTCACTCTGTCCCCCAGGCTGGAGTGCAGTGGCATGCTCACGGCCACTGCAGCCTCAATATTCTGGGCTTAAGTGATCTTTCCACCCAAATGTTCCAAATAGCTGGAACAACAGGCATGTGCTACCACCACACCCAGCTTATTTTTTGATTTATTGTAGAGACGAGATCTCACCAAGTTGCCCAGGCTGGTCTCGAACCCCCAGGCTCAGGCAATCCTCTCACCTCGGCCTCCCAACGTGCTGGGATTACAGGCTGAACCACTGCTCCTGGCCATGGATTTTAAAACCTAGAAAACAAGTAATTCAATAAATTAGATATTTGGAACTGGACAAGTACTAAAAAAGCATTAACATGAATATAAACAACTTTTGATTACATATAAATGCTTGAGGAAGGCTGGGCACAGTGGCTCAAACCTGTAATCCCAGCACTTTGGTAGGATGAGGTGAGAGGATTACCTGAGCCCAGGAGTTCGAGACCAGCCTGGGCAACCTGATGAGACCTTGTCTCTACAATAAATCAAAAAATTAGCTGGGCATAGTGGTGGGTGCCTGTGGTTCCAGCTACTTGGAAGGCTGAGACGGAAGGATCAACTGAGCTCAGCAAGTTGAAGCTACGGTGGCCTTGAGCATACTACTGTACTCCAGTCTGGGCAATAGAGTGAGACTCCATCTTGAAAAAAATAAAAATAAAAACAATTAAAAAAAAAAAGGTTCAAGGAATGTGTGTTGGCCCTTTATGCTAAATCTGGAACTCAAGAATGCTGGGCCTGGTGGTGGCTACTTGGGATGGGATGACTCAGTGGGTAGTACCTTGGACACTGGTGTGTTTGAACTACTGCCCAGTCACTCCCCAGATGAGTAACTGTTGGTGAGTCGTTTCGGCTCTCTGGACTTCTGTTTTCTCAGCTGTGAAATGGTACCTACTGCATAAGGTCACTGGGAAGAGCGAACGTGGCAAGTCCATAGACATGACTGAGATCAGTGCTGGGCAGGGGCAGGCTGGCAGTACATGTCGGCTGTTACTCTAGACAGGTGTGCACATGGGTTGAGGAAATGGCAACACAACCACCTGAGGTGACCAAGAGAAGCCAGACGTGGCAGGGCAGGGTTCCAAACCTAGGAAGCAGCATTTACCCCCCAACCAAGGTCATGGTCCACTTGAATCAGGTCCCTTTTGAATGGAGCTCTTGCTTGCTTTTTTTAAAAATAGCTTTATGAAGTTCACCTGTTTAAAATGTACAATCCAGCAGTTTTTAGTGCATTCACAGAATTGTGCAACCATCACCATCAGCTAATTTTGACATTCTAATTATCCCCCGCAGACCTCTTGTACCAGTGACCAGTCACTGCTCAACCCCCCTCCCCCAGCCCTTAGCTACCACAAATCTACTTTCTGTCTCTATGGATTTGCCTGTTCTAGATATTTCATCAATGGAGTCATATGACACATGACCTTTTGTGTTTGGCCTTTTAAACTCAGCATAACATTTTCTTTTTTTTTTTGAGTTGGGGTCTCACTCTGTCGCCCAGACTGGAGTGCAGTGGCCGCTCCTGGCCACCGCAGCCTCGACCTGCTGGGCTCCGGCGATCCTTCCACCTCAGCCTTCTGAGTAGCCGGAATTACAGGCGCGCGCTACCACGCTCGGCTAATTTTTTGATTTACTGTAAAGATGAGATCTCGCCAAGTTGCCCAGGCGGGTCTCAAACCCGCGGGCTCAGGCAATCCACTCACCTCAGCCTCCCAAAGGTGCGGGATTACAGGCTGAGCCACCAAGCCTGGCTAGCATAACATTTTCAGAGCTAATCCATGTTGTAGTATGTGTCAGCACTTCATTCCCTTTATGGTCTGAATGTTTATGACCCCCTAATATTCAGATGTTTGTATCCTAACCTCTAAGGTGATAACATTAGGAGGTGAAGTCTTTGGGAGGTGATGAGGTCTTGAGGGTGGAGCCTCATGAATGGGATTGGTGCCCTTATGAAAGAGGCCCCAGAGAGCTCCCTCGCCCCTTCCACCATGTGAGGACACTGTGAGAAGGGGCTGTCTATGAACCAGGAGGGGGTCCTCACCAAGCACCTTATCTGCTAGTACGTTTACCTTGGACTTCCCAGCATTCAGAACTGTGAGAAATACATTTCTAGCTTTTCAATTCTTTCTTTTTTTTTTTTTTTGTCAGTGCCTCACTCTGTCACCCAGGCTGGAGTGCAGTGGCACGCTCACAGCCACTGTAGCATCAATCTTCTGGACTCAGGTGATCCTTCCACCTCAACCTTCCAAGTAGCTGGAACTACAGGCATGTGCCACCATGCCTGGCTAATTTTTTTGGTTTATTGTAGAGATGAGATCTCACCAAGTTGCCCAGGCTGGTCTTGAACCCCTGAGTTTAGGCAAT
>NW_007047568.1:221457-224894 GCF_000164805.1 Carlito syrichta
CAGTCCACTCACCTCAGCCTCCCAAAGCACGGGATTACAGGCTGAGCCACCGAGCCCGGCAATTTCTGTTATTTTTAAGCTACTCAGTATACGGTATTTTGTTATAGTAGCTAGGATGGACTAAATCATTTTCCTTGCTGAATAATATTCCAGCATATGGATATACTACATTTTGTTTATTTATTTATCAGTTGATGGACATTTAGGGTTGTTTCCACTGTTTTGGCTACACAGAATAATGTTGTAATGAATACTTGTATTCAACAGGTGTGTGGACATGTTTTCATCATATATTCCTGAGTATATTCCTAAGTGTGGGATTGCTGGGCTGTGTGGTAACTCTAGGCATAACCTTGTAAGAAACTGCTGGACTGCTTTCCAAAGTGGCTGCACTATTTTACATTCTCAACAGCAATATATGAGAGTTCCAAATTTCTCCACATCCCTGTCAACACTTATTATCAGTTTGTTTTAATTTTAGTCATCCTAGTGTGTGAAATGGTAACTCATCATGGTTTTGATTGCACTGATGACTAATAATGTGGAGCATCTTTTCATGTGTGTATTGGCCATTTGTATATCTTCTTGGAGAAATGTCTATTTAACTCATTTGCCCGTTATTTAATTGTGCTATCTGTCTTTTTATTGTTGAGTTGTAGGAGTTCTTTATATGTTCTAGATACAAGTACCTTATTAGATACATGATTTGCAAATATTTTCTCCCACTTAGTGTATTGTCATTGCACTTACTTGATGGTATCTTTTGAAGCATACGCATTTTTCATTTTGATGAAGTCCAACTATTCTATTTCTTTTCCGGTTTCTTGTGGTTTTGCTGTCATATCTAAGAAACCATTGCGTAACGCAAGGTCACAAAGATTTACATGTATGTTTTCTTATAGTTTGAATGCTTACATTTAGGTCCTTTAGGTCTACTTTGAGTTAATGTTTGTGCATAGGTGAAGAAGGGGCCCATCTCTCTTCCTTTGCATATGGATGTCCAGTTGTCCCAGTACCATTTATTGAATTAACTCACTTTTAAAGCCAACATAGATCATATACAGGTTATAGACTGTCTTGGGCAGTCTTAGTAGATCCTGACTCTAAAATTGTTGACATTTCTCATGTATAGGACACCATCATTTGCTTTGGTCTCTCTGGCCTAAAGTTCAGTGCTTACTTCATTTTTTATGCTTATTCCTTCCATCTTTTCAACTTAACTCCCAAATGCTAACACATCTGTACTGAACCTAGATATGCCTGGTTATGAACATTCTCTAGGGAAGACAGTCCAGGTCAAAATCAGCCAACCAGTTGTATCAGTGAGGATTAGTTCTGGTTACATAAAATACATATAACAATAGTGACTTAAGATAGGAATCTCTCATGCTAAAGGACTTCAGAGGTAGGCAATGCAGTACTCTTATAATGGACATCAGGAACCCAGGTTTCCTTTTATCTTCCTGCTTCACCATTCTATTATGTGACTTCCATTCTCAAGGTGTGGTGGCCCAGTATAGCTGCTGGTACTCCAGCCATTACACTTGCATTCTGGGCAGAAAGAAGGAGAATGAAAGTAATGTAAAAGGAGACTATTTCCCCATGAGCCGGCTTTAGGCAGTGTCCCTGGGAGTTTCACACACTGCCACTTAGATATTGTTGGCCAGAATTTAGTTTCATGTCACACTTACCTGCTAAAGGAGGTAGGAATTAAGCCTATTAACCGAGGGTGCTGCTGCTGTCTTGACATTTGGGTTATGTTACTGATGGAATAAAGGAGTACGACTTCATGTAGACAACTAGCAACATAAGGCCTTGGCCCTGAAGCTCATGCCATTGGTGTGTCTCTGTCTGAGCACCTCTCACTCAATGTTGGAGGTACCAGAGCTCTGACACAGCTAGTGGGCTTACAGGCCACCAGTTATGGAGAGCAGAGGTGCCTTGGCATTGGAAGGAAGCCAGAAGAGGAGCACTGTCCCTGCTGTCATAGGAGGATGCATTTCTTCACCCCACCCATAGAGGGAAGGCAGTGCGGATGTCGGGGATAGGACCAGACAGGGCAGTCTGAGAACTGTCTGAATCCAGAGGACAGGCAGCGCCCTCAGAAGCAAGATAGGTGATTGCAGAGCCTTCCTCATCCCAGGAGAGGGTTTGGGAATTCGTTTCAGAGCTCAGTGTTCAGAAGGCAGGACACTGGAGGTTTTGGAGTCTAGAGGATGCTGGGCAGAGTGAGGCTTCCAGGGACCCTTGGTCACCTAGAAAGTGAATACCCCAGGATAGGAAATATCCAGCACCTCCCAGGAGCAAGGGCAAGGATAGGTTTCCAGGACTAGGACGACTATCTGTCAGCAGTGAAGTGGGTCCTCCCATCACAGAGGACCAGGCACGCAGCATGGAGATCAGACAGGGGTAATAGCCACAAAGATCAAGCCCTACTTCCTGGAGTCTGCATGGGAGGTCTCCAAGGGGATACTCTGGATGATTTGAGCCAGGACTGAGAATGTGGGTTCACAAGCCTCTCTAGCTCCTCTTTTAAGGGCCAACTTAAAAAAAAAAAGAGCCAGCTTGTCTCCAGAGCCACGGGTGGTGTTGATCCTGCAGGTGGCCTTTAAGAGACTGGTACGGGGGTGTCCTGACAATTCCAGGGCAGAAGGCCAGGCTTTGAAGGTATGGCTGGCTTCAATCCCACATTCCCTTCTAGAGCCTTTCCATACTTAGCTATTTTCTTTGGCAAGAGAGTATTTTTTCTTTTAATCCTAATCCTAAGAGATGTCACTAAGATTTAAAGTTAAAATGTAAACCAATACTCTGGTTCAAGGTGTGGGATATACAGTTTTGCTTTGTCTTTTTGAGTCAGAGTCTCACTTTGTTGCTTAGGCTGGAGTACAGTGTCATGATCACAGCTCAATGCAGCCTCAACCTCCTGGGCTCAGAAGATCCTCCTGCCTCAGTCTCCCGAGTAACTGGAACTGCATGCATGCACCAACACATTCAACTTTTTTGATTTTTTGTACAGACAAGGTCTTGCTATGTTGCCCAGGCTGGTCTCAAACTCATAGGCTCTAGCAATCCTCCTGCCTTGGCCTTCCAAAATGCTAGGATTACAGGCATGAGCCACCACGCCTGGCCATATACAGGTTTTAGACAGTTACAGAAGGCACTGGCGTCCTGGAACAGGCCTGGAATGGAAGTCATTTCTTGCTGTAAGAAAATGGAAGTACGCCTGGCCCGGTGGCTCATGCCTGTATTCCCAGCACTTTGGGAGGCAGAGGCGAGAAGATTGCCTGAGCCCAGGGATTAGAGACCAGCCTGAGCAACATGGTGAGACCTCGTCTCTACAAAAAATCAGCCAGGTGTGGTGGCACATGCCTGTAGTTCCAGCTACTTGGAAGGCTGAGGTGGAAGGATCACCTGAGCCCAGCAGGTTGAGGCTGCGG
>NW_007047568.1:225208-229697 GCF_000164805.1 Carlito syrichta
AAGGAAGGAAGGAAGGAAGGAAGGAAGGAAATGGAAGTATGAGAGGTAGGAGGGCCTAGAAGGACCTTCCCGTGCCTGGACATGGAGACTGCCTGCGTTTGATAAAGGATCAAGGGTCTTCAGGTGGGGTCTGATTGGAGTGCAGACTCCCTCCTGGGTGAGGGTTTCAGATTGCATCAGTTATCCACGTGGCTGCCGTCTGCACAACCTGGCCCTGTATCTGACCCCCAGCCTGTGTGGCTATCTGGAGACTGGCAGCTGTCGCCCAGGCATTGCAGAGCTGGACTTGCCTGGCTTCACCCTGCCCATCCTCCCGCACCTTCCTAGATGCCATCAGCACAGCACAGCCCGAGGTCAGGGTCAGGAATGAAGAGATTCTGCCCTCTCCAACAACCCAGCCCACTTCAGAAAGTCACTTCATTGGTTATCCGCGTCTCTCATAAAGCCTCTGTCCTTGGTCAAGACCCTGCATTGCTGAGACACACCCGCTCCCAGCCCAGCCAGGGCAGGGAAGGGCTGCTCTGGGTACTCATCACAATGTAGGAGGCCAAATATGCTGGAGTTGCCCCTTCAAGCCTCCCAGGGAGCTGGCTACAAAATGGTTTCCTCCCTCCCGAAGCTTATTCCACTGTTTCTCTTCCCTCTTGTCTAATCCAGAAGGGCATCCTTTCTCACTGACCGCTTCCTTTGTCTGCACAGCTGGTCTTTGGAGTTAAAATCTCCATAAAATGAGGGCTGTGCCATTTACCAGGAGTCTGGTAAAGTCCTATCAGACAGGAGGGGCAAACCCAGACTGCAGCTATCAGAGCCCTGTGTGTGCTGTCTTCAGTCTTCCTCCATCTCGAAGGCTGGCAGCACCCACTCCTTGGGTGGGGTGTATGGTCATACTGAAGATGAAACCTCCAGACTGTCCCAGAATGTTAGCTATGCAGGGAATGGGGCGTGGGAAGAGGCAAGGCAAGAAAGGAAAGCCCCCTGCTCTCAGGGAGCATCTAATAGCCGCCAGTCAGGAGAGACAGCCCTCCTGGTGGCACTGAGCTTTCAGACTGTCACACTTGGGTATTAGGTATGGGGGTGACTTCAGGAGGAAGTGCTTGTCGGGTGAACCTGGTACTTCAGAGGGCTTAGGTCTCGTTAGGGGGCTGCGAGGGCCCACTGTGCTGAGGAGGGGACCAGATTCATGTCCTGCTGGGAACCCCCAGATTCAGGTCAGGGCTTGCTACAGACTAACTGGATTCATTTCCAATGCAGAGAATCAGGCAATAAAAAGAAACCAGAGGAAACCAAGAATTGTCCCTCTTTCTTTCTGTCATCGTCCCAGAAACTTTGTAGTCACAACCATTGGCTGATTTTTTTCCAAAGCTACTTCTCTTTTTTTTATTGAGTTTTGTTTATTAATTTTTAGATTCTGGATTTTTTTTTTTTTTTTAATTGGAGTCTCACTCTGTCACCCAGTCTGGAGTGCAGTGGCATGCTCCTGGCCACTGCAGCTTCGATCTGCTGGGCTCCGGCGATCCTTCCGCCTCAGCCTTCCAAGTAGCTGGAACTACAGGCATGCGCTACCACGCCCAGCTAAATTTTTGATTTATTGTAGAGACGAGTTCTCACTGTGTTGCCCAGACTGGTCTGAACCCGCGGGCTCAGGCAATCCTCTCGCCTTGGCCTCCCAAAGTGCTGGGATTATAGGCTTGAGCCACCGTGCCTGGCCAGCTTCTGGCTTTTATTTCAACTTTTAAGATTTATCTTATTGCAGTATATTTTTAAAATGAAAATCGTCCTTTAATGGATTTTTATCATGCTTAGAGTAAAACTGGCATCATCCTGTGGACCACTGGGTCCTCGCCACATGGCCATCTTTCCACCCTCCCACACCAAGTTCCCAGGTTCTAGAAGCAGCCTGCATTCCTTGGCTTGTGGACCCTTCCTCCAGCTTCAGAGCCAGCAATGGTCTTGAACCATTTCTTTCTGGTTCTCTGTGGCTTTTATGAATTCTGGTGACTACATTAGGCCAACCCAGATAATCTGGGATGATCTTCTTATCTCAAATATCCTTAACTTAATTACATGTGCAAAGTCTTTTTTGCCCTATAGGGGAACGTATGTGCAGGTTCCAGAGATTAGGATAAGGGCATCTTTGGGGGACCTTATTTGAGCTATCACAAGTGTTGATCCACTTTAAATTGTAAACATAGTCTCATCTCTTAGATTAATCACAGCTCTGAACTTGATTTCATGTTAAATCTTCTCCACCCCAGCCAGGACCTCTGGGCCTTGTCCCCAGCAGGCGGACAGGCAGGGACATTACTCTGTTTCCTGTATGTCACCCTCTTGAGATGGTCACTCCCACAACAGCAGGGACTTTTTTTGTTGTTCTTAGAGTCTTTATTGCCTAGAATGGACATAATCTTTTCTCAATAAATATTTGGCCGGTGAACATTGAAGGAGACACATTGTGCTGACACAAGTCTGTTATTCTTTTAATTGAGATATAATTTACTACAATAACATTCACTTTTTATAAGTGATAGATGAGTGACTTTTAAAAAATTATTTATTTATTTATTTATTTATTTATTTATTTATTTTTCTATTGTGGAGTACAGTTAAGGGTTAGGTATACAGATATACTCCGTTCAGGCACCCTTGTTGATAAGAGGTGTCTCCCTGTCCCCAGACAGATATTTACTACCGTTAATCCCATCTCCCTTCCCCTCCCACCCCCATAGTTTCCCACCATTGTCAGTCATTTTCTTATAGTATTACGTTGGATGTTCAAGGTCCACTATATGAGTGAGAACATGTGATACTCAGATCTTTGTTTCTGTTGAGAGGTCACTCAGTATTATAGACTCTAGTTCCATCCAGGTTGCTGCAAAATTCATGATTTTGTTCTTTTTTATGGCTGCATAGTATGCCATCATGTATATGTACCACATTTTTTTAATCCAGTCCTCTTTTGATGGACAGCATGGTTGCTTCCAGGTTCTTGCTATTGTGAACAATGCTGTGATAAACATATGTGTGCAGGCATCTTTTTTATAGAGTGATTTGAGTTCTTCAGGGTATATTCCCAGTAGGGGGATTGCGGGGTCAAGAATTTTAATACCATTCACAAAGTTAAACATCAATTAGCACCACTACTAATTCCAGAACATTTCCACCACCCCAGAAAGACACTTTGTTCCTATTAGCAGCCCCTCCCCACATAAATGGGATCCTACAATGTGACCATCTTTTGTGCCTGGCTTCTTTCACTTGGCATTGTTTTCTTTTCTTTTTTTTTTTTTTCTTGAGTCAAAGTCTCACTTTGTTGCCCAGGTTGGAATGCAGTGGTATGCTCACAGCCAGAGCCTTGACCTTCTGGTCTCAAGCGATCCTCCTGCCTCAGCCTTCCAAGTAGCTGGAACTACAGGCATGCACCACCATGCCTGGCTAATTTTTTGGATTTATTGTAGAGATGAGGTCTCGCCATGTTGTCCAGGCTGGTCTCGAACCCATGGGCTCAGGCAATACTCTTGCCTCCACTTCTCAAAGTGTTGGGATTACAGGCGTGAGCTACTGTGCCAGTTGGCATGGTTTTGGAGGTTCACCCGTGCTGTATCATGTATGAGCACTTCATTTCTTTTTCTTTTCTTTTTTTTTTCATTCAAGGTCTTACTCCGTCACCTAGGCTGGAGTGCAGTGGCATGATCATGACGATCATGGCTCATGGTAGTCTTGATCTCCTGAGCTCAGGTAATCCTTCTACCCCAGCATCCCTGGTAACTGAGATTACAGGCACACACCACCATGCCAGCCTAATTTTTTTATTTTGTTTTTTTGTAGAGATGAGGTTTTGCTTTGTTGCCCAGGCTGGTCTCAAACTTCTGGGCTCAAGCAATTCACCCGCCTCAGCCTCCCAAAGTGTGGGATTACAGTTGTGAGCCACCATGACTGGCCATTTATTTATTTATTTATTGAGTTGGGGGGTTCTCACTGTCGCCCAGACTGGAGTGCAGTGGCATGATCAGAGCTCACTGCAGCCTTGATCTCCTTGACTCAGGCAATCTTGCCTCAGCCTCCCAAGTAGCTGGGACACTACTGCCAACTAATTTTTTAATTTTTTCGTAGAGATGAGGTCTCACTGTGTTACCTAGGCTGGTCTTGAATTCCTATGCTCAAGCAATCATCTTGCCTCAGCCTCTCAAATACTAGGATTACAGGGGTGAGCCACCACACCCAGCCTTGGGGCACTAATCCCTCATGATCTCATTACTTCTCAAAGGCTCCATCTCCTAACACTATCACCTTGAGGATTAGGATTTCAATAGTAATTTTGGTGGGGGGGCACAAACATTTGGACCACAGCAAATGAGAACTGAAAAATGCTGTCAGACAGAACTGCAGGTAGAATTTCTAATTCCATGTGTTTTTGTTTTTTTTTTTGAGATGGAGTCTCACTCCGTCGCCCAGACTGGAGTGCAGTGGCCGCTTCCGGCCACCGCAGCCT
>NW_007047568.1:230244-236179 GCF_000164805.1 Carlito syrichta
CAAAAAAAAAAAAAAAAGTGAGTTCTGTTTAGATACAGTCTCAAAAATGACAGCCACTCTCACTAGAATAGGTATAATCAAAATTATAAAATAAGTTTGGCAAAGATATGGAAACATTCAAACACTTGTATATTGCTTGGTGGGAATGTCAAACGGTACTGCCTCTGAGGAAAACAGTTTGGCAGTTCCTCAAAAATTTAAACATAAGATACAATTTGACCTAGCAATTCCACTCCTAGGTATATACCCAAAAAAATTGAACACAGGAACTCAAACAAATACTTGTACACGCATGTTCATAGCAGCACTATTCACAGTAGCCAAAAAGGTGGAAACAACCTAAATGTCCACTGATGGATGAATGGATCAGCATATTGTGGTCCTTCCATACAGTGGAATATTATTTAGCCATACAAGGGAGACTGACACAGGTTACAACGTGGATGAACCTTGAACACATCATGCTCAGTGAAAGAAGTCAGTCACACAAGGCCTCATGGCATATATTTCTATTTACATGAAGAGTCCATAGCCGGGCTTGGTGGCTCAGCCCGTAATCCCACGCCTTTGGGAGGCTGAGGTGAGTGGATTGCCTGAGCCCGCGGATTCAAGACCTGCCTGGGCAGGCGAGACCTCATCTCTACAATAAATCAAAAAAATTAGCCGGGCATGGTAGCACGCACCTGTAGTTCCAGCTACTTGGAAGGCTTAGACAGAAGGATCGCCGGAGCCCAGCAGGTCGAGGCTGCGGTGACTGGGAGTGGCCACTGCACTCCAGTCTGGGCGACAGAGTGAGATTCCAACTCAAAAAAAAAAAAGAGTCCAGAAGAGGCAAATCTATGGAGACAGAAAGTAGATTAACGGTTGCCAGGGGCTGGGAGTGGGGGAATGAGGTCTCTTTTTGGGATAATGAAATGACGATGAGGTCTCCTTCTGGGATGATGAAAATATTTTGGAACTAGATAGTGGTGGTAGCTGCACACCATGGTAAATGTACTAGATGCCACTGAATTGTTCAAAAATAGTTAATTTTATGTTATGTGAATTTTACCTCAATAAAAACAACCCACCTCAGCAGCATGAGAAAACTCTGCAGAGGGGTTTTGCTCTGTGTACATTTTCCTGACTTTTTCCGAGCATGGGCGCTGTTCTAGCAGTTCTGTGACAGGCCTCTCAGCCCTCCAAGTTGTGCCACCATTGTCTTGTCTCCTAGCACCATCCTGCTGTACCGCATCATGGCGTGGGGCCTGGCCACCCTGCTCTGCGTGGAGGGCGCTGCCATGCTCTACTACCCCTCCGTGTCCAGGTAAGCCAAGATCCCAGCATCCCAGGAGGTCCAGTCCCTGGCCCATCGTGTGCTCTCTTGCAAGGACCTGACCCACAAAGTGGGTGCCTTGGAGGCCAACCACTGGGCCACAGCTGAGACCCAGAGAGCTCACAGAACCTTGCAACCCTGAGCCGTATTCCTGGCCTCCACCTTTCTTGTTGGTGTGTGTAGGTTCCTGTGTACACATGCGTGTACACAGAGCTTATGCTGTGTCCCCTTCCACGTGAGTCTGCATACAGAGCTATAGGTATTGGTGCAGCTTCCTCACACCCATACTTTGATTTTTATTCTTCAAGCTTCCTCCAGGGAGCAGGTAAGTTTAACATACTAAGAATGGGATCAAGATGATGTGGAGAAAGAGAGGGGAACCCTGGGAGGAGCAAATTCGATGCCTCTGCTTCCTATACTTTGTATTGTTCTGAACACAGATGCAGGGAGATGTGGCTACTGAAATTGTCTTAGGTATTTCCTCAAGTTTAAAATCCCATCCATGCAACCAGTTGCAAAGCCTTACAGTCCCTCCAAGGATATATACTCTAACTTCCAGTGGAAAACTAGAGAACAGAGGTGGACAGTGTATCTGTCTTATCTGTCTGAGATCTTAGGGCTGTGTAGAACAGGGATCAATACATTGCAGCCCTCAGGACAACCTGGCCCTCTGTCTGGTTTTGTAAATAAAGTTTTATTGGAACACAACCACACCCATTTATTTATATCTTGTCTGTGACTGCTTTTGCATTATAGCATCAGAGTTGAGAAGGTGCAACAGAGACCACGGTGTAGCCCAGGAAGCTGAAAATATATGCTGTCTATCCTTTTACAGAAAAAGTTTGCCAGCCCAGGGTGTGGGTCATTTCTCATGCTGCTTTTTTTTTGGCTTCTTGCAGCTTCTCAATGAAATGTTTCTAAATTGGTGTTGCTTTTTCAATCAGGGATCTCTGGGTAGATCCATCTATATGGTCTGCTTTCCTAGGGAACGTCAAAAGGACAGATGAGTGTCCTAACATATAACAGCATGCACAGCCGGGCTTAGTGGCTCAGCCTGTAATCCCGCACCTTTGGGAGGCTGAGGTGAGTGAATTGCCTGAGACCGCAGGTTCAAGACCCGCCTGGGCAACTTGACGAGACCTCATCTCTACAATAAATAAAAAATGAGCCAGGTGTGGTAGTGCGCACCTGTAGTTCCAGCTACTCGGAAGGCTGAGGCGGGAGGATCGCCGGAGCCCAGCAGGTCGAGGCTGCGGTGGCCGGGAGCGGCCACTGCACTCCAGTCTGGGTGACAGAGTGAGACTCCAACTCAAAAAACAAAACAAACAAACAAAAAAACAGCATGCACTTAACTGGAAAGAGAGTTGCCAAGCACAGTTGTTCATACCTGTAATCCCAACACTTTGGGAGGCCAAGGCAGGAGGACTGCTTGAGCCCAGGAATTCAAGACCAACCTGGGCAGCATAACGAGACACCATCTCTAAAAAAAAAAACAAAAAAAAAAACAAAAAAGGGAGAGTTTCTCTGTTACCCTCACCTGTGGCACCCTGGAGACTCCTGGCAAAGTTGCATCTGAGCCTAAGGGTGCCATTGCTGCAGGGCTGGAGGTGTCCCAGGGTCTTCAGGGGCTGCTCCTTTGAAACGTCTTAACCCTTAATGACCCAGACTTCCCAGCATTCTTTGGGCTCACAACCTTACTCTTCTATTGGTTGTTTACCCTCTGCCTTTGCATCACAGTCACTTCCCTTCCTCCTTCTGTTTCCCTTTCTCCCCTCCAGCCTTTCCAGGCTGTATATTAGCCTTGACAGCTGAAGATGGATATGCCTATTAAAAGAAGGCAGGCACCTTCCAAGGTGGCAGCCTCCTAAGGTGGCATAGTATCCTTCCTATCGCAAAAGGAGATGGGTATTACGTTCTCCTACCTGTTTTTTTTTTTTACATTTTCTGCCATTTCCCCCCTCCTGTTTGACCACCCCATGAATGTGAAAACAGGAGTGCTTTCATTCATTTGTGTCACCACATTCTCTGTGTCCACAAGGCTGTTTGGTCATCTGCTTTTCTGTCTCTCTCTTTCCTTTGACCCGAATAGTCCTATCCCCTTTGCTTTCTGTTCTCTTTTTCCTCCAGGCTATTTCACTTCTCTCCTACATGATGCACTTCTTTTTCTTCTTCTTCTTTTTTTTTTTTTTTTTTTTGAGTCAGAATCTCACTCTGTCGCCCAGGCTGGAGTGCAGTGGCATACTCATGGCTACCACAGCCTCAAACTTCTGGGCTCAGGCAATCCTTCTGCCTCAGTCTTCCAAGTAGCTGGAACTACAGGCGCACGCTACCACGCCTGGCTAATTTATTTATTTATTTGTTGTAGAGACGAGGTTTCCCCATGTTGCCCAGGCTGGTCTCAAACCCGTGGGCTCAGGCAATCCTCTCGCCTCTGCCTCCCAAAGTGCTGGGATTACAGATGTGAGCCACTGCACCTGGCATGTGATGCATTTCCTAGCTGATGGTTCTTACCTTGGTAACATACATATGTGGGGCTCTCTCCCCTACCCCACGGGAACTGATGATTCCAATGATCTGTTGATAGAAATCCTTGTCCTTTTCTCCAACAAGAACCTCTGAAAAGATTGCTGTCTGTAACCACAAGGACAAATGTCCTTTGAAATGGGCAGCTGGCAGATTGTGAGTTGCTCGGGGAGAGGGGCTGGATCTTGTTCATGTCATTGACCAAAGCCATATATTAAGTACTGAAACCCTCACTAGTTAAGGGAGTACCTTTGTCTTTCCTTGACTTGCATGTTTTTTCCTTGAACAGACTGAGTGCAGGGAGTCCCCCATCCCAGAGTGTCCTTTCCTTTTTGACCTTTTCCCAGCAGGGACCTTACAAACCTCCCCGAGTGGAATGCCTTAGAAGTCCTCCCATTTATGAGACAGAGACATGATTGATCTCCCATATGCTCCTGCAATTTATTGCTTGTTCCAGACACGAGAAATGAGTCACGTTTCCTTTGGGCAGAATCAGAAGCGATTGATGCACTTCCTTTTTCCTTCTCATCCTCTTATCTCAGCTTCCAGATAAGTAGATGTATTTTAGTCAGCACTTCGCTGTCGAGAATGATGACTTGGTTTTCTTCCCTCAGGTGTGAGAGGGGACTGGACCACGCCATTCCCCATTATATCACCACGTACCTGCCCCTGCTGCTCGTTCTGGTGGCCAACCCTATCTTGTTCCAAAAGACAGTGACTGCAGGTAAACAGTAGGGAAGTTCTCTGGGCATAAAGCCACAGCCTTGAGCTCAGATAGTGACACATGTTGTTCTTGTGGAATTATGCAGGACATTTGGCTTCATTTGTTATCCTCGAGACATAAGCAGAATATAATTGGAAAAAGTGAGCATGTTTAATAAATGAAAACTAGCGAGCCTTTGCCTACACAAGATTTTTCAAATGTATTAGCTCAAGGCCACAACTAGTTGACTTTTCACTTCTGTGCTGGGCTCTGCCTGCATCTTCCCCAGGAATGTCCTTGAACAATAGGAGCAGAAGGAGATGGAAGGGGAGGGGAAGGGACGGGGCATGAACTGAGGAGGCTCCAGTCCCATAATGCACTTGGTCTATGTCTTTTTTAAGATGGGCAGAAAACAGGAAGTGGAGCACAGGAAATGAATCAAATGCAATGGTTAGAAATGGATAAGCAGAGTGTAGTGAGTCTAGAATGCTAGGGAAAGACCTCTACCACCTCCTCAAGCATAAACTGGAGTGAGTCTTCAATCTCCTCATGCTACAGGGATCTCTTAAAGACATGATGGGAATAAGGGAGTTTACCTTAACAGAAAGGTAATTTGAGGATCAGCTGTCAATTATAGAACTTTTTAAAAACATTATTATTTTTTGAGTCGGGATCTCACTCTGTTGCCCAGGTTGGAGTGCAGTGGCACAATTACAGCTTACAGCAGCCTCAACCTTCTGGGCTCAGGTGATCCTCTTGTTTCAGCATTCTGAGTAGCTGGGACTCCAGGCATGCGCTACTATACCCCTTTAATTTTTTTGACTTTTTTGTTCAGATGAGGTCTTGCTATGTTGCCCAGGCTGGTCTCGAACTTCTGGGCTTAAGCAATCATCCTGCCTTGGCCTCCCAAAATGCACCCAGTCAGAGACATTGTTTAAAGTAACTCTATCATGAGTAATAGGAAATTTTTGTGGCTTTTCATATCTACATTTAAATATAGTATATTGAATAGAGAATTTTTTTACAAAACTGCATAAAATAATGATTCCATTGCATCAAACAAATGAAATTGACATAGAGAAAAAAACTGAAAAAAAAATACACCGAGATGTTAATAGTGGTTGTCTCTGGGTGGAGGGACCATGGGTCAGTAATTCTTCTCTAAACTTTATATTTTCTAGCTTGTCTATAGGGAGAATTTTAACATTTTTCAATATTTTAACAAATGTGAATTATTATTATTATTTTTTGAGTTGGAGTCTCACTCTATTTCCCAGGTTGGAGTGCAGTGGCATGCTCCTGGCCACCGCAGCCTCAATCTGCTGGGCTCCAGTGATCCTTCCGCCTCAGCCTTCCAAGTAGCTGGAACTACAGACACGTGCTACCACGCCTGG